>NC_053024.1:13040245-13209213 GCF_003073215.2 Triticum urartu
ATTGAACGGCAGCAAGTCTACATTCTTACTCCAAATTGCAGGAACACGTATGGCTGTAATTCTCTGCTGGGTTTCCAAGTCATCTCAAGCGTGTTTTATACGATTTGCATGAACACGTATGGCAGGGGGTTGCATTCTTGGCTTGTAGTTTTATGCTGGACATGCAAATCATTTGACTGTTATTTATACGGCTGAAAATAACACAGATTATATCGGAATGATGTCGCAATTTGTTCTCGATCTACAAGTCATTTGAAGTTTACATGTCTGAAATTATTGCTGTAGAAATTCGGATGACAAAGACTGGACTTTCCTTGCCCTGAGAGCAAAGTCCCCTGGGGACTAGGTTGCTGCTGCTGTCCAGTAATTTGTGGTGGTTCATATGAGCCAGAGGACTCATCGTCCTCATAGCGGCTGTTTAGTGCTGAAGATGCGAGACTGGAAGGCAGCTTGTCTACAATCGCACTCGTAATTGCAGGAGCACGCACGGCAGGAGGTTGCATTCTTGGCTTGTATTTTTCTGCTGAACTTTGAGGTCATTTGAATGTATTTTATACGGCTGAAATTACCTCTGATTTAAATCGGAATGCGTGTGACAGCAAAAGAAATCATTTGAATGTATTTTATACGACTGAATTTTGTTGCCCCCTGAGACTGACCGGTAGTTACTGCTGTCCACTGAATTCCTAGAGAGCTAGTATGACTGAAATTGATATCTCTAACTCTGACTGAAATTCCAAGGTGCTGCAACGCTTATACAATATGACTGAACTTGACCGACTGAGGCTGCTTCTGATGTCCACTGATTTTGTAAGGCCAACTCCACCGCACGACCCCAAACGAACGTCCGCTTTATCCGGATTTTGTCCGTTTGGGGTGGGATTTGGGGTCGTGTCCGGACGTGTCCTAGGATGTAGTGGCCGTGCGCCCAGCGCGCGGCCGCATCCATTTGCCCCATTCTGTCCATGTCTATTTAAAAAACCAAAAGAACGTTTCAAATGCCAAGCCCTAGTTCAGGCCAGCGGCCTACACGTCCATCACCGCCATCAGCCAGCGGCCGGCAACACAGCTAGCCTTCAAAATGAATAGTTGTCCTCGCCGGCAACACAGCCAGCCACCAAAATGAATGTTTTCTCGCCAGCACACAGCCAGCGGCCCAGCGGGCGGGCGGTACCCATGCCAGCCTCCAAAAAGAACAGCCACGGCCGATCGGACGACCTAGTTCAGGCATTCGGCTTCGAGCATCTCCTTCTGCTTGGCCTCGAACCAGGACCTCGTCTTGTCGCTCATCTTCGACAAAGTCCACGCTCATGATCGCAAGGGCCACCTCCTTCGCTTTGGTGGCTGCGTTCGTGGCCTCGATGTCGAGATGCCTCTGCCTGGCCTTGACGTTGTCGGCCTCGATGTTGAGCTGCCTTTGCCGGGCCGCCTTCTTCATGTCGATCTTCCTCCTCTTGGCCGCCTCCTCCATCTCAAGCTTCTTTATTTGAAGGCTAGGTATTGCTTCATTTTCTCCTCCTTGCTTTGCTGCTTCTTCTCGTCCCTCACATCCTTTTGGGACATCATGCCATGCAAAGTGTCATGCAATGCCATGGATGAGGCATCACATATGTCATCAACCTTGGAGTTGGTCTTGCCCCTCGGCCTCTTCAAGGCCCCGCCATCTCCACCTCCGGTGTACTTGGCCGCCTTTAGTCCTCTCTTCCTTTGTAGTTCACGGTATTGGTCCTTGAACTTAGGGCAGTTGTTGATGATCGTCCAACAATGCGTAAGAGTGAATGGCTTGTCATTGTGTCGGGCCTTGAATGCCTCCAAAGATTGAAATGCCTAAATCACATGATCAACAACAAGTGAACATGCAAACATATACACGGCCGAAGTGTCATGGCCGTAGCAAGGAAAGGGTGTAGGATCAAAAGTATGTCTAGAGGGGGGGTGATTAGACTACTTGACCAAATAAAAATTTAACCTTTTCCCAATTTTAGTTCTTGGCAGATTTTAGCTATTTTGGAACAAGTCAAGCAATCATCACACAATTCAAGCAAGCATGCAAAGAGTATATGGGCAGCGGAAAGTACAGCATGCAACTTGCAAGAATGTAAAGGGAAGGGTTTGGAGATTTCAAACGCAATTGGAGACATGGATGTTTTTCCCGTGGTTCGGATAGGTGGTGCTATCCTACATCCACGTTGATGGAGACTTCAACCCACGAAGGGTAACGGTTGCGCGAGTCCACACAGGGCTCCACCCAAGGGCAACGGTTGCGCGAGTCCACGAAGGGCTCCACCCACGAAGGGTCGAAGAAGCAACCACCCACAAAGGGTCCACGAAGAAGCAACCTTGTCTATCCCACCATGGCCATCGCCCATGAAGGACTTGCCTCACTAGCGGTAGATCTTCACGAAGTAGGCGATCTCCTTGCCCTTACAAACTCCTTGGTTCAACTCCACAATCTTGTCGGAGGCTCCCAAGTGACACCTAGCTAATCTAGGAGACACCACTCTCCAAGAAGTAACAAATGGTGTGTAGGTAATGAACTCCTTGCTCTTGTGCTTCAAATGATAGTCTCCCCAACACTCAACTCTCTCTCATAGGATTTGGATTTGGTGGAAAGAAGATTTGAGTGGAAAGCAACTTGGGAAGGCTAGAGATCAAGATTCATATGATAGGAATGGAATGTCTTGGTCTCAACACATGAGTAGGTGGTTCTCTCTCAGAACAAATGAGTTGGAATGATGTGTGTGTTCTGATGGCTCTCTCTTTGAATGAGAAAGAGGTGGAGGGGTATATATAGCCTCCACACAAAATCCAACCGTTACACAGTTTTCCAATCTCGGTGGGACCGAATCATAAAATTCGGTCGGCCCGAAAATGTAAACCTAGTGACCGTTAGGAATTTCGGTGGGACTGACATGCAACTCGGTAGGACCGATTCGGTTAGGGTTTGGGCATAACCTAATCTCGGTGAGACCGATTACACAAACTCGGTGAGACCGAGTTTGGTAATTAGCTAACCAGAGAGTTGGTCAGGCAAACTCGGTGGGACCGATTTGCTCTTTCGGTGAGACCGAGTGGAACTCGGTGAGACCGAAAAGTTACAAAGGGGAAACACTGAGTTTACATTGCAATCTCGGTGGGACCGATTCGCTCTTTCGGT
Organism: Triticum urartu; assembly: GCF_003073215.2. Classification (NCBI taxonomy): domain Eukaryota; kingdom Viridiplantae; phylum Streptophyta; class Magnoliopsida; order Poales; family Poaceae; genus Triticum; species Triticum urartu. The sequence goes on from NC_053024.1 coordinate 13,043,403, forward strand.
GGGACCGAAAAGTTACGAAAGGGAAACAGAGAGTTTGCAACCCCATCTCGATGGGACCGAGATCCTTATCGGTAGGACCGAATTGCTAGGGTCACTAAATATGGACTCAATGTGATCTTGGATCACTAAATATAAAATGAAGAGTCTTGAGCTTTTGAGCTTGAGCCAATCCTTTGTCCTTAGCATTTTGAGGGTTCCACTTTCACATCCATGCCATGCCAATCATTGAGCTTTCCTGAAATAATCATCTTGGAATAGAATTAGCTCAATGAGCTATATGTTGTTATGAATTACCAAAACCACCTAGGGATAGTTGCACTTTCAATCTCCCCCTTTTTGGTAATTGATGACAACATATAGATCAAAGCTTCGACAAATGATAATAAGCATGAATTATATCGTCGCTTTGAGAAGTATGTGATAAGTAAGAGCTCCCCCTAAATTTGTGCATATTTAAAATTTGCTTTGGACTGCAAATGCACAACGAGTTAGAGTCATGGGTTACTATTCCATGTCACATACATCTTGGTGGAGCGCTCAAAATGATAAGATTGAAATACATGCACTCATCACCAAGAATAGTGAATGATCACAAACGATAGATAGAATGATAATATTTAAGCAAGCATTAAGCAAACATTAAGTGTAGCTTATGATCAAACACATGATCATCGATGTCTCACAAACATAAGGACGCAGTATCTCACACACAAAAGCAAACAAAGTTCGAAGAAACCACCAAATAAAACAAGAGAGAAAAGCAACACTCTCTCTCTCGAAGCCTATGATCTATACATCTTCTCCCCCTTTGGCAACAAGTTACCAAAAAGTTCCTAGAAAATGCATAGCGCTAAGTCGTCGCTCAGGCTTGATCTTCAGGTGGTGGTGGAGTCCGGATCACTCCAAGGACGAAGGCTTCTGTAGATGCTGAAGTAGTCGCTGGAGTTGGAGCTGAGGCTGTAGCTGGTGCTGAGGTGGTGGCTCTGGTGTCAGAAACTGGCAGTGCAGACGACCTCGGGCCTCGTGGCACTCTAGAAAAAGCATGAGTGGTAGTCCTGCCTCTCCTCTCATTCATGTCCTCCTAGAGCTGCTCCACTACAGACTGGACTTCTGTTACCTTGACATCCAAGTCATAGAACTTCTGTTCCATGATCCTCTCTAGGCTCTGCTGATTTTTAGTGAGGTTGGCTAGACTTTGCTCAATTCTCAGTGAGCATGCAATCAAGTAGCTGAGCTGCTCTTGTTTGGTCTTTAAGAAGTACTCAGATGCCTCCTCTTGAGTAGGCATCCTGGCAGCTTTTTCCTTCTTCGCCTTCTACTTCTTTGCATATGCTTGTGCAGACGATGGCTCATTCTCTGTCATCACAACTTCATTGTTCTCAAATTCTGGACGGATGGGCAGGTGTTCCTTATCCAACAGATATATGCCTGTGCCCATCTTGGAGTTGATGAGCTCCTGAATCCGAGGGGCATATCCACAGCTCCTCTTCTGATCTGCAACTGTCCTCTTAATGGTTTCCACAATGAGACTCATGACCTTGAATTTTTGAGGCACATCAAAAACATGAAGCAGGTTGATCGCATGACCTCTGATCATCTTGTGATCTCCAGACTTAGGCAACAGAGTGTGCCTTAGTATCCAATTGATAGTGGGCAATCCTGATAGCAGATAGTGCACTGAGCCAAACTTGAATGTGTCAAGAGCTTCATTGGGGATTTCCTTGTACATGTTGGACATGGAGTTATGGTCCATTTTCTTCTTGGCATAGATATCCAAGTCCTCATCTTGCTCTTCTGGGGCATTGATGATCTGGGCCCACTCAGCCACTGTAGATTGGTACCTTGTACCTTCAGACATCCAAGTAATCCTTCCATCCGGGTAGAAGTGAGCTGTGGAGTAGAACTGCATGATGAGTTCCTCGTTCCACTTTGTGAGCTTCTGCCCAACAAAGTCCTCTACTCCACACGCTCTGAAGCTGTCCTGAACTCCTGGGTAGTGCTCTTCATTCTCCTTGATGTAGGTCCAGTCGACCCATCTCATGTCACAAACGATTGGCTTCTTGTCAAGAAAAACAGTCTCATAAAAGTCTTGTTGCTCCTTTGTATGAAACCTGTAATCCACAGCAGTCCTTCTCCTAGAAGCATACGGGTCTGCTTCTCTCCACTTCCTCAGCCCTGAGCCTCTCCTGAGCTTCATGTCCTCAGCCACAGGATGAGCATCGTTGTGGTCTGGGATCTTGGGCTTGAGCTTCCGGAGGACACTCTCTTCCTCTTCTTCAATAGCTTCAGGCACTGGGGCCTTGTTCTTTTCTGCAGCAGGTATACTCCTTGTGTTTCTCTTTGGAGCTGTCTTAGGCTTAGATGCAGCCTTAGGAGCTTCCTTGGGCTTGGATGCAGCTCCCCCTGACCTTATGGCATCTCCCATAAGTTTGGCTGCTTTGGGTGCTGGTGCAGCAACCTCTTCTTCCTCCTCCTCTTCTACCATGATGGAGGCTCTCCCAAGCACTTTGGCTACAGTCTTTTTCACTCTCTCTTTCCTCTTTTTGCCCTCAGCAGCAATGGGCTCAATGGGAGCAGGTGCAGGCTTCTCAGTTGAGGCTCTAGCCTTTGACATTGGCTGCCTCCCTGCTGGCCTCTTGACTTTCAGGCCTGGCTTTGAGCCTTGATCTGGCTCAGCCCTTTTGGAAGTGGCCTCTTCTTCTGCCACATAGTCTTCATCCTCAGAATCAGACGTTCCCTTCTTCCTTTGACGTGTGGCAGCCTTAGGCAGATTGCTGGGTGTGCTCCTGCTGCCATCATCAGAAGAACTTGAGGGGCTAGTGCCCTCACTCATCACAACTTGCTGCTCTGAGAGGTTTTGGCTGTCACTTTGATCAGACATGTTGCAAACTGACTGCTGACCCTGTGAATAGATTATAGAAGAGATAGAGTGGATGAGCATCACAAAAAGCAGAGATTTTTGCAAAAGATTAATTCAAAAACTTAGTTTTAGTTTTCCACAGAAAGCATCTCGGATCTACCGATTTTCAAACTCGGTGACACCGAAGCAGTTTTGGCACCAGAACTGGTGAACTCGGTCAGACCGAGTCACAGCTCGGTGGCACCGAGACTGCTAGGGTTTCACAGAATTCCAAAATCGGTCACACCGATAAGTTATTCTCGGTCAGACCGAGTTTAACTTGTGCAATGGCAAAAGCCAGATCGGTGGGACCGAGTTTTTCAACTCGGTGGGTCCAAGATGGTTTCGGCGGAAACCTAACCCTAAAATTTTCGAATTAAACCTAATCTACGAGCGTTTTGACTGGATAGCAGTTTATCAATCGTGGCAAGATACATGATGATCACAATGTGCTAGGAATCAGATTGAGGAATAGCACAATGATCAAGTCCATACCCTAGTGCAGCGTGGACTTGCTACGGCGGCAACGGCGGGGCAGAAATCCGTTGACGGCGGCGAAGACCAGCGACTGGAGGCTGCTGGCGGTGCGGAGACGATCCGGAGACCACGAAGGCAGAGCAGGCTATCGCGCGGGCGAGGAGGTTTCGGAGAAATTTCCAAAATTCTGCCCGTCACTATATATAGCCCGACCCTGTCGGTGTGACCGAGTGGAACAACTCGGTGGCACCGAGATGCAAAACTGTGTGCAATTATTGCAACTCGGTGTGACCGAAAGGTTCAAATCGGTTGCACCGAGATCAAAAACCTAGATCAACTTAATGAACTCGGTAGGACCGAAATGGAGTATCGGTCAGACCGAGATTCATAAAGAGGTTTTGGAAGTTTAAGTCTATGACGAATCGGGGACTCCGAGTGCTCCTCACACAGAGTGGTTCGAATCCGACTTGATCAAATTTTGTGATGCAGCAAGAATAGAGTTTGAGACGAGAAAAGCATAGATAGCTAGAGGAGGTTCTTAGGCATTCTTGTCCATCCACTTGGCAAAAGAAGATAAAGCCAAACAATCAAAACAACAAGTGGATGTCCTCGAATGAGTAAGTTATGCAATCAGCATGCTCACACAATAAGATAGCAAATGAAATATGTGGCAAAGCATGCACAACCAATTCTAGCATCTATCAAGCAATTTGCGATGACTAGGTCATCTATATATGAGTATATTGACTTAGGAGTCAAGTGAGAACACTTGATCGTAGGTCATACTCATTGTTTAAGCTCAAGTGGGGTTACCACTTTTACATAAAGCATTGTTTTGTTCACATCTTTAGAGTTGCTTTAGCTCAAATCTTGGAGTAAAGCTCCCCCTAGATGTGATATCCCCCCTAAGAGGGATGAACTAACCTTGGGTTTTGTCGATGATGACTTCATGTAGATATTGAAGATGTGGATGCTCAATGTTGATGTAGATCTCTTGGAGCTATCCATTTGAGTGAATTGCACTTTCAATACCTACATGGGTTAGTCCCACAAGGAACAAACAAGGATATCCATAGACATAGAATGATGCACACACAAGATGATGTCCATGAAAGCTTTGGGTTACCTTGTCCCTTGTCTTACCAACAAGAGGGTTTGTGACTCCTTGAACTAGTGCAAGATGTGGAATTTGATTGCACTTGTTCTTGCCAAAATGATAAGAGTGAAGTATGTTGGCAGAGTCACCCTCAAGAACTCTCTAGTTCTTCTTCTTTTGGATCCACATCATCTTGATGGGAATCCTTGGAGTTGTAGTCGTACTTGATGAAGTGGAACTTGGAGTAGTCTTGGGAACCCACTTGACTAAGGTTTTTGGAGCTTCTTCAAATGCATCAATTTCCTCTTGAAGCTTGTACTTGCCTTTTTGCTCGTAGTCTTGTGGTGGAAGATCATCTTGAGCTTGTGTCCCCTTGAAAGAAGTATACTTCTCTTGTTGAGGGACAAACTTCATCTTGGGGTATTGATCTTCTTCCCATTCAACTCCATTGGCATTGAACTTTCGTTCAAAACCAACACCTTGATTCTTCCGGTGCATTCCTTGCTTGCGCACAATTTCCTCGAATTGCTTACTCCCGGCAAGGCTTTTGTACACTCCTTTCTCTATAATTCCCTTCAATAAGCTATTTTCTTGCTCAAGTGTAACTTGGCTAAGAGGATCATTAGTGGAATCAAGAGAACTACTAGAAGCAACAATATTGGATTTAGCATGATCATTGTTACTACTAGAGGAAGAATCTTTCTTGTTAGATTTGACTTGAGGTATGTAAGTGGATAAGAGTAAACGCTTGGCAATGTAAGAAGAACTTTTCTTACGGAGATCATCATTGATTGCCTTTAAGAACTCATGCTCTTGCTCAAGATTGAGCTTTACAAAGCGTAACTTCTCATGAGCTCTTAAAAGTTCTCGATGATCTTCGAAGATAGTGTCATGAGCTAACTTAAGAGTTTTTAGTTCTTTAGTTAGAGCCTCAATCTTCTCCTTATCATTGTCATTCGTTTTATCTTGATTAGCATGATTAATTGGTCTTTCATCATAGTATTCATCACTAGAGTTGTCACCAATCAACTCATCACCTAACAAGTCATCTTCATCACTATTGAAATCAACATACTCGGGGTGTGTTACCTTAGGACCTTTGGCCATGAAGCATCTTCCAATTCCTTCATTTGGTGAGTCAAATATGTCGTAGAAGTTGGTTGACACAAGTGCTAGACCGGCAACACCTTCATCTTGAGTATCTTCGGAGTCGGAGTGATAACTTCTCTCAGAGTGGCTGTCGGAGTCGGAGCCGGATACCCATTCACCAACATGAGCTTGATGTCTTCGTCTTGTGTAGCTCCTTGATGATTTTTCCTTCCTTTCCGAATCCTTGCTTCTCCGTGAGTATCTTCGTTCATAACGATCATCTCTACTCCTTCTCTCTCTTGGTGGTGATCCTTTGCTTCTTCTTCTTGGAGAATCTTCTCTTCTCTTGTAGGGAGCCGTACACTCATTGGAATAGTGTCCGGGTCTTCCAAAATTGTAACAGTTTCGCTCTCGACTAGAAGATCTTTTGTCATTGTAGGACCTTGATTTAGTGCTTCTATCTTTGCTTCTACTCTTGTAGAACTTGTTGAAGTTCTTCACCATTAAGCTCAATTCTTCATTGAAGTCTTGTTTCTCACTTGATGATGTAGGGGCTTCACATGATGCTTTGTAGGCACCACTCGATTTGTTGTGAAGTTCCTTTTTATCCTTAAGTGACATCTCATGAGCAACAATTCTTCCAATCACTTCCGTTGGCTTGAGATCTTTGTAATTGGGCATCATTTGGATCAACGTGCACACGGTATCATATTTTCCATCCAAGGCTCTTAGGATCTTCTTGATGATGAATTTATCGGTCATCTCTTCACTTCCTAAGCCGGCAATCTCATTTGTGATGAGAGCAAGCCTAGAGTACATTTCAGCGACACCTTCACCATCCTTCATCTTGAACTTGTCAAGTTGGCTTTGAAGCACATCCAACTTGGATTCCTTGACGGAGTCGGTACCTTCGTGCATATCAATCAAAGTGTCCCAAATTTCCTTTGCATTCTCAAGGCGGCTGATTTTGTTGAATTCTTCGGGGCACAATCCGTTGAAGAGAATATCACAAGCTTGAGCATTGTATTGCAACATCTTCAACTCATCCGCGGTAGCTTCACGGTTTGGTTCTCTCCCGTCAAAGAAGTCACCTTGCAAACCAACACACACAATAGTCCAAACGGCGGGGGTATGTCCAAGAATATGCATTTTCATTTTATGCTTCCAACTAGCAAAATTAGTACCATCAAAGTAAGGACCTCTACGGTGATAATTTCCCTCGCTAGACGCCATACTCTCCTAGGTTGTGAAACCAAGGCTATGACCACCAAAAGGTATGGAGATCAAGAAAATGGAGACCAAAGCTCTGATACCACTTGTAGGATCAAAAGTATGTCTAGAGGGGGGGTGATTAGACTACTTGACCAAATAAAAATTTAACCTTTTCCCAATTTTAGTTCTTGGCAGATTTTAGCTATTTTGGAACAAGTCAAGCAATCATCACACAATTCAAGCAAGCATGCAAAGAGTATACGGGCAGCGGAAAGTAAAGCATGCAACTTGCAAGAATGTAAAGGGAAGGGTTTGGAGATTTCAAACGCAATTGGAGACACGGATGTTTTTCCCATGGTTCGGATAGGTGGTGCTATCCTACATCCACGTTGATGGAGACTTCAACCCACGAAGGGTAACGGTTGCGCGAGTCCACACAGGGCTCCACCCAAGGGCAACGGTTGCGCGAGTCCACGAAGGGCTCCACCCACGAAGGGTCCACGAAGAAGCAACCACCCAGAAAGGGTCCACGAAGAAGCAACCTTGTCTATCCCACCATGGCCATCGCCCACGAAGGACTTGCCTCACTAGCGGTAGATCTTCACGAAGTAGGCGATCTCCTTGCCCTTACAAACTCCTTGGTTCAACTCCACAATCTTGTCGGAGGCTCCCAAGTGACACCTAGCCAATCTAGGAGACACCACTCTCCAAGAAGTAACAAATGGTGTGTAGGTAATGAACTCCTTGCTCTTGTGCTTCAAATGATAGTCTCCCCAACACTCAACTCTCTCTCATAGGATTTGGATTTGGTGGAAAGAAGATTTGAGTGGAAAGCAACTTGGGAAGGCTAGAGATCAAGATTCATATGATAGGAATGGAATGTCTTGGTCTCAACACATGAGTAGGTGGTTCTCTCTCAGAACAAATGAGTTGGAATGATGTGTGTGTTCTGATGGCTCTCTCTTTGAATGAGAAAGAGGTGGAGGGGTATATATAGCCTCCACACAAAATCCAACCGTTACACAGTTTTCCAATCTCGGTGGGACCGAATCATAAAATTCGGTCGGACCAAAAATGTAAACCTAGTGACCGTTAGGAATTTCGGTGGGACTGACATGCAACTCGGTAGGACCGATTCGGTTAGGGTTTGGGCATAACATAATCTAGGTGAGACCGATTACACAAACTCGGTGAAACCGAGTTTGGTAATTAGCTAACCAGAGAGTTGGTCAGGCAAACTCGGTGGGACCGATTTGCTCTTTCGGTGAGACCGAGTGGAACTCGGTGAGACCGAAAAGTTACAAAGGGGAAACACTGAGTTTACATTGCAATCTCGGTGGGACCGATTCACTCTTTCGGTGGGACCGAAAAGTTACGAAAGGGAAACAGAGAGTTTGCAAACCCATCTCGGTGGGACCGAGATCCTTATCGGTAGGACCGAATTGCTAGGGTTTGGCAGTGGCTAATGACAATTGAAACTCGGTGGCGCCGGATAGGAAAAATCGGTAGGACCGAGTTTGGCTTAGAGTTTAGGTCATATGTGGATATGGGAAAGTAGTTGAGGGTTTTGGAGCATATCATTAAGCACATGAAGCAAGAGGCTCATTAAGCAACACCTCATCCCTCCTTGATAGTATTGGCTTTTCCTACGGACTCAATGTGATCTTGGATCACTAAATATAAAATGAAGAGTCTTGAGCTTTTGAGCTTGAGCCAATCCTTTGTCCTTAGAATTTTGAGGGTTCCACTTTCACATCCATGCCATGCCAATCATTGAGCTTTCCTGAAATAATCATCTTGGAATAGAATTAGCTCAATGAGCTATATGTTGTCATGAATTACCAAAACCACCTAGGGATAGTTGCACTTTCAAAGGGCTAGGAAGAGGAGAGCATACCATGTCCCCAACGCCGAGACCACTCACGGGCCGTGCTTCAACGCTCTCAAATGCGGCGCAATACTTGTTGCACTCTTGTTGGATGAACAACCATCTCTTTTGAATCGAGCCAATGCCACGGTTGCTTGTAAATTGGTAGGGCACAAACATCTTCCTTTCATGGAATGTTTTGTGGACTCTCGTCCAAAAAACAATGCCCTTTTGTTGCCCGCCGGTCCTCGGATCTTGGCTAATCTCCATCCAAGCTTGGCAAATCAACTTGTCCTCATCTTGTGTGTATGAACCCGTGCGAATGCTCTTCCTCTTCTTTTGTGCTTCCGCTCTTTGGATGAGCTCGTCGATGAACAATGGCTCGCCACTAATATCAACGTCATTGCCTTCTTCTTCATCACCGTCACCTTCGACATAGATTTCATCGTCTTCATGCCACGAGTCACCATGGTCGTAGTCAGCACGGTCGTCGGCCTCTTCATCGGGCACGTACTGGGCGCTGCCATCCTGACTTTGGGTCTCCTCGGGGTCGTAGGCACGGCCATGCCCACCCTCGAAGATCGTGTCCTCCATGTACTGGTTGTAGAAGGGGTCGTCGACTGTTGGCGTTGGTGTTGGCATTCTGTCAAACAAGATGCGGGGGGCCGGCATGGTGCCCATGAACGGTGCCCGTGCTTGCTTTCTTTGCATCTTGACGGACGCCCGGCCGCCGCTACTGGACCCAGGCGTGACGTTGAGGTCGATGACGGCCGCGGGACGCGGTGTGGACGGCGCAGATAAGCCCATGTCCGGCGACCCCGAGAAACGGGTCTGGCCGTCGTGCCTTGGCGGAGGAAAGCTGGGCGACATGGGCGCGGTCCGTGACATCGGCGACTGGCAGTGCGGAGGCCGGGCGACCGACGAGCCTGTGGTTGCGGGGCCGGTGGTCGCTGCAGGGAACCCGGCCGGACGGCCCATGCCAAGCATGAGGATGGCGTGCGCTTTGTTGAGGAGGTCCTCCTTCTTGTCGGTAGAGGCCGCGCGGCCTCCAGCTCCTCGTCGCTGGGCAACGAACTTGGCCGCGACGGCATTGACCTTGATGACCGCTCTCCGTTCCCTCTTCGCCGATTCCGCGTCCAACTTAGCGATCTCCTCCGGCGTGCACTCCGCCCGCGGCTTCCTTGGCGCCTTCTTCTTCACCTTTGCGGGCGGGTCGACGGCCAGGCCGCCGGAACTTGGCGGGGCATCGGCCATGGACGGGGGAGAGAGGGGGCGGCGGGAGGGACGTGGGAGGGTTTGGGGGAAATGGCGCCAAATGGGCGTGGGGGGGGGGGGTTGGTTTCTCCCAACGACAGGCGGGCCAGGGGAGGACAAGCGCGCGCGTCCCGCCCGTCCGCGCACTGTCCGTTTCACCCCAAAACCAGCGCAACCTTGGGCCCGGGATGGGTCGAAAGCGAACACAAAGCGGACAAAAGTCCGTTTGCGCCCGCGCGTTGGGCCGTCTCTTTTGTCCCTTTTACCCCAAACGAACGGAGGCGGACAAGATAGGGTCGCGCGGTGGAGTTGGCCTAATGGAAGGACTCGTTAGTTTTGCAGCAATTTACTTGATGTTGATGATACTGTGTCTACAACTGTACTGGTACTCGGAAGAACACATCCGGATACGGCAGGAGGGCACATTCTTAGCTTTTAGTTTTATGCTAGACTTCCAAGTCAACTGAATGTTATTTTATTTAACTTTGCGAAAGCATTTGAATGTTATTTATATGGCTGAAATTAACGCAGATTGAATCAGAATGCCATAGCAATTTGTTCTCGGTCTACAAGTTGTTCCGGCGTTTACATGTCTGAAATTATTGGTGCGGAAATTTAAAGACATGACTTTCCTTGCCTTGAGAGTGAGGTGTCCTGGGAGCGAGGTTGCTGCTGCTGTCCAGTTATTTGTAGTGGTTCATATGAGCCAGAGGACTCCTCGTCCTCGTAGTGGCTGTTTAATGCTGAAGATGCAGGACTGGATGGCGGCGACCCTACAATCGCACTCGTAATTGCAAGAAGGCGTAGAGCAGGAGGTTGCATTCTTGGCTTGTGGTCATTTGAATGTTTTTTATACGGCTGAAATTACTGCCGATTAAATTCGGAATGCGCGTGACAGCAAGAAATCAGCTTATTTTTTCTTACCCTGAGCTGACGGTGAGGTTGCTGCTGCTGTCCAGCACTTTATATATGTAAACTGGACTACAGGTGACTTGAAATTCCAGAGATAAGTGCACTACGACTGTGACTGACTGAGATTCCCCAACTCAATTTCTTACCCTGAGGCTGACGTTGCTACTGATTTGTAATGGTCCAAAGGATTCGTCATTTTGTAATCGTCCAAAGGACCTGAACCGGGACCGCAAGGAGTCTACAATCGCATTCATCCTTAGAAAAAAGTGTGAGCACGGCAGGAGGTCATAATTGTCTCCATACACTGACAGGAGCAAGTTTGCTACAGGAGGAAGGAAACATACTTACTACAGAAAATTTGATTTCAAAAACACTGGGGCAGCTGAAAAAGATCCTCACCAGCAGCTGTAGAAAATGAATTTCTCTGCATTTCTTACATCATGTTTTGTTTTGCCTCTCCACCTGAATCACCATAATACATTCAATCTTTCAACCACTTATTTGTGCTAACAATGCTTTAACAGAAATCCCAAAAAACACTTAAGCTTTCACGAGCTATTATTCATATATTCGAATAATATGTGTCTTCAAGAAAGATGATTACCTTCGACTAATTAAGCAGTTGGAGTTATACATGCTCTTTAACTGCTAGATTTTATTACATGTTTCCCCAAAAAAGTTTATAGGACCCGGGAAACATAAGAATCTGAGATCTCATCCTCCTCTGAGATCTCGGTCAGCTCGGATAGCAAAGGGTACGAATCCGGAACAGCAGTGTGCTCATCGTCACAGAAGAATGGCCTGGAAGGCATTTGCAGGCCATCAAAGGCACCTTCCAGCATCTCTATGACCTCGCTCATCGTTGGCCTGTCATGAGACTTCATCTGGATGTACCATAGCCCAACAATGCATAGCTTCCTCTCCAACTCATGTATCTCAGCAACTGGGGATATTTCACTCACCTCTAGTGCAGTTAGCCTATCATACACCCATGACGGGTAGTATGCCTGACTTGAGTTTGCAGATTTCGGGTCAGCATTCCTTCTTCCCCCAGCCATCTCCAACAGCAGCATTCCAAAGCTATAAACATCGGACTTGCTTGATATGACACCAAAGCTCCGAGATATCATCTCAGGAGCTATGTACCCAACAGTCCCACGTAAGGCATTAGATGGCACAAAACTGTTGTCCCTTGGGTACAGTTTGGCAAGTCCAAAATCAGCAACTTTTGGGACAAAATTGTTGTCAAGCAAGATGTTGTGCGGTTTAATGTCAAAGTGGAGAATCTGCATCTCACACCCCTGATGCAGGTAGTTGATACCCCTGGCAATACCCAAAGCGATCTCATTGAGTTTGTCCCATGAAAAAGTCTTTTCAGCCGAGAAGATGTACTTATCAAGAGATCCATGAGGCACGTACTCATAAACAAGAGCTCTCCTCATTTCCTCCGAGCAGAAACCCACTAGACGCACTACATTGACATGGTGAATACTTCCGATGGTGGACACCTCACTGATGAAATCTTCTCCATTGCAGTTGGAGTTGCCCTCTAGCATCTTGATAGCGACATGGGCATTGCCTGGAAATAGCACACCTTGACCCAATTTATCTCTGAAATGGCTTGTTATTGCGGTAATGTCGGTGTAGCCGTACCTTGTCGGGACGAGCATTTGTTGCATCAGAAGAAACTTCTCGACAGCATCGATTGTGATCCTCGTTTTCCAATACTTTTGGGCGAGGTAGAACAATACCACAATGGGCGCCAATATGAACCTGCATAGTACTGCATATAAACAAGTTTGAATATATGAGATTCGTTCTGGTAAGGTTAATTATACAATAGCACTTGTTACAGAGAGAACAAAAGAAAATAACTATTTTTTCTATTGTAACGTACCAGCAATCCACTTCAGAATCCACATAGCAAGTATCGGGGGTAACTTATGATAAAGTGAGTCATCAGAACTAATCGTGTCTCTGATATAGTGAAGTACGTTGTTATATGGTCTCTCTACACCAAATATGCATGCCCAGAACCGGAAGTCAATATAAAGGATGTCCATGGTCCTATTCTTGACGCTGATGCCTGTACTGGACAATGGTTCTCCACTGGGGTCTCTGCAAGAACATTGCATGGATGATACATATAAGTTATTACAGAGGGAACAAAGAGGTTCATGGTTATACATGAGTGAAGAAAATGAGATCCAAAACTCACCGAATTGACCAGTCGATGCAACGTTTGATGTACCAAATATAATTCAATGGAGTTTCTGTCTGAGGGAATTGAAAGAGAATCCACCCCTCAGGTAATTGATGAAATCAGGATAGTAGGTATCGATATCATAGTAGGTCTCCCGACCACCCAAAAGAAACACAGCCAAGTATCCACAAGAAGGCTCTAAGTTTCCCACATACACATCCTCAATCATCTGATAAACAAAAGAGTAGTTGGTGCTCAGGCAGGCGACCTGATTTTCCATCACAGCCCGTGAACAGTTCACTAAGCTAGCCCTGCTAGCTATATCACTAGGGGCCAATTCCCGGCTCTTGTGTGGCCCTTGAATCCCATGGAACTAAGGAAACTGATTCGAGCGAGGAAGAGGGCAGCTGGCGTTCAAGTCCAAGTTGGCGTCCATGACCCAGAAGGACGAATCGGTATAGTTGATCTCGGTGATGAAATATGTCCCCGTGTTGATCTGAATTTTGGGCTTGCTGCCGACGCAATCCAGCTCATATGATTGAACACCACACCTATGTGGATCGCCTCGACGGCGGAAAGGGTGTGATACATTTCGTAGATGTCCGTAGGAGAAAGGTTGACAGTGATGCCGCCCCTGGACGTCTCCCACGAGTACTGCAAGCACAACAAAGATTATTAAGGCTTGCATGGTGGTAGAGAGATGAGGTGCATCACAGATCGCTATGGTGGGTCGGTTGGTTAGCAGCATGGGGGATGCTGCCGGAGTTAGGAGCTGGTTGCTAATGGTTGGGCAAACACAAGAGGAAAACCAGGGAACTGAAGCAGAGACAACAGAACCAGTCAAAGCAGAGCAGGAGACCAAGAAACAGCAGTGGTGCAGTGAACCACACTCCTGTATGAGCAACCAGTCGAACAAGAGCAGGTGACCAAAGGAATACTTTGACCCAATTGCTTCAAAAGGACAGGAGACAATTATTATTCTTCAAAAGGGCTGAACAGCTCATGGCCCAATTGCTTCTGTATTTCCTGAAGACTTCTTTGTTTCCACATTGGACTGCAGCAATCACATACTGATTTCAGACGAGAACGAACGCGTCAGGAAGTTGCATCCACATCTGACTTCTTCTCAAGCACACATTATGCATAATTGGCATTGTCACTCACAATAAGCACCCTTTTTTATCCTATGTATACAGAAGTTGAAATGCCTTCCTTGGTTGCCTTATCTTCACATGTCATGCTCACCTCTGTCACATCCAACCCTCCCCCTGCTAGATATATATCTCTTATCACTAGTAGAAAAAAAACCCATTCGTCCCGGTTGATAAGGCCTTTTGTCCCGGTTTGTGAACCGAGATTAAAGGGTCGTTACTAATGCCCTAACCCTTTAGTCCCGGTTCTTACACGAACCGGGACAGATGGGCGTCCACGTGGCCAGTGCGCCGAGCCCAGGAAGGAGGCCTTTGGTCCCGGTTGGTGGCACCAACCGGGACCAATAGGCATCCACGCGTCAGCATTTCAGGGGCTGGGGTTTTTGTTTTTTTTTGAAGGGGGGTTGGGGGTTTTGGGGGTTTAATTTAGGTGTTTCATATATTGTGTTAGCTAGCTAATTAATAGAGAGAAATGTCCTCTCTTCTGTCCGTGCTTGGACGATGCTATATATACGTATATATAGAGAGGACTAGACATGCTAGCTAGTAAGCAAATAAAGGAAACATAAGATCGTCATAAACATATGCATACAGAGAGAAGTGATATCGACCACCTCTCCTTCTCCGAGAGATTGGTCGAACAACAAGTTCTCGTATATCTATCCGACACTACCGGCTATATATATACAATAATTATCTCTTACAATATAATCTCCTAATTATATATGAACACAGGGTCCACATAGTATTCTCCGTCTTCAGCGATCACGTGGTCAAGGAAGAATGCCGCCAATTCCTCTTGAATTGCTCGCATACGATCTGGTGCTAGGAGTTCATCCCGCATCCAAAACATCTAATTTGAACAGGGGGGTCAATACATATATATATGAATAAATGAAACTCAACACAAATGATGGTACTAAAATAAAATTGTGAATATTATTGCTTACGCACTTCATATTGTTCATCAGAGTACCCTCGTTCACAGGTCGTGTGGCGGATGGACTCGCAAACGTAGTATCCACAGTAATTATTCCCGGCTTCCAGCCACAACCACTTTACAAGAAATAGAGGTCAATCAAACTGATAAGCAAGCATGCTATAAATGGTATTGATGAAACTAGCGCTTGAATCACTAGGAGATGCGTGGAACATGTTACTATAGTACTTACTTTCGGGTGTCTAAATTGCAGCTTCTTCGGCAGTCCCGGAGCTTTTTTTTGGTGAATTTTCTACAAACCCTACCAGACAAAGAAAACAATTACTTGATATATCAGGAAATGAACAAAGTTGCTGATATGGTGGATAATGATCGACTTAACTTACTTCTCGAGCATTTGAGTCATGTCCGCATAGTCCTGGGGTTCTTTTCGTCTTGAGTCTAAGACGGTTACTAGTCTCTGCTCAAGCTTATTCTCTAGGAGAATATAGTGGAAGCTGCGCACGCATGCATAACTCATCAATTACATTACTATAACCTGGACTAATAACGGAAACCGAATATGCACAAGACAGTAACACTCACTTGAAGTTGTAAGGAAAGAGTATTATATCTTTGTTTTCATTTATTACCAACAATCGTAGCAAGTTGGCCTCGGTATCTTCGGCACGATATTTAACCTCAGTTGCATCTATGAGATTTGTGTTAATGAACCCAATATCACCGATTTGTCTTTTCTTCAATTCGGCGATCTTCAATCTGCATAATATAGTGAGGATAATTATAAATACATGCAATGAAAGAGCTGACCTATATAGAGAGACTTAATGACAGAAGTAGTACTACTTACAGACAGTAGCAAGTGACCATTGCTTTATCGAGGGCCTTTTGATTGAAAAACTGGAAGAACTCCTCAAATGGAACATTCAACAGCTCAATTCCAACGAGCTCATGCTCCTCTCTAACTCTCAGCGTCAAAGTATTCCTCCCCCCCAGACTCTCTGCAGGTTTTCATGTACCAATCATGGAATCTTCGCATCATCGTTGTTAGAGATCTTTCATCTTTGACGAGAGGCTTCCCGTACTCGTATTTGTGTTCCTCCACCTCCAAGAACTCATAATGTACATCGTCGGGTAGGTAATCTCCAAGATTGCTATAACCGGGCACCATCCTCGGATCATTAGTAGGCACCTTGAGCGGGGGGCATGATTGGTTCGCTGAGCTATGGAATTTTTTTCCCAGCTCGTCGTTCTTTTAACCTTTGATCACTGACAGTACTTCCCGACCGCTCCGCTTTGACAAATGACTTTGCAATAATGCGGTCATAGTTGCCTTTCGGCGGAGACTTTGCTGGTTTTTTTCAGGGCAGTCAGAGTGCGCTTCGCTTTCATCAGATCCACCTTCTCCTCCGGAGGTGGGTGTTTCTTTGCTTTCACCCCTTCAAAGAAGTTCCTCACTTCAGCTCGCGCGATCTTGGCGTTCTCCTCCGGGGTCCTCTCGTATGGTAACTTTTCTGGAGTCTTCAGAGAAGGACCGAATCTGTATTGCCTCCCGCCTCTGGCTGTACTGCTAGACGCCGGCAGAGCAGACGAAGCGGCTGCAGCTGTCTTCTTTCCTTGCTTACGAGGTGGAGGAGAAGGACTACGACGCGCCGGCGCAGCCGGAGCGGCGGCGGGGCTATTCCGCCCTTGCTGACGAGGAGGAGAAGGAGGAGGCTGGCTGCTCGGGCGCGCCGGCGCAGGCGGAGAAGGAGGCGGAGTGCCGCCACACGCCGGAGAAGGAGGCTGAGTGCCCTGATCACTCGATGGAGGAGGAGGCGGAGTGCCCTGACTCGCCGGAGGAGGAGGAGGAGGCGGAGGCGTCCAGTTCAGAAGCTTGATGAGCTCCTTCCGCCATAGGCATGGAGTCAATAGACAAGAACCCAGCCGAGTCTCCCCTTCACCGGTAGGGTAGTCAAGCTGGAGGTCCTCAAATCCCTCCGTTATTTCGCCCACCGTCACCCTGGCATATCCTTCTGGAATCGGACTACAGTGAAAAGTTGCGCCGGGTTCAGTAGGTCGAACAGAGCCGACAGCCACCTTGACTTTGAAGTTCTGCCATTGCATCATAAGGTGGCAATGTTGAGACTCCGTGATAGCATCCACGGGGTAGCTAGCAGGAGCCGTCAAGACATGCTCCGGCTGAAGCAGCTCGGTGGAAGCCACGCTGCTTCTCCGCCGAGATGTCGGGGTAGCTTCGGGGGTAGTTTTGGCAGGTCGCTTGCTGCGAGCTACTTCTCGTTCCTCTAGTGCTTGAACCCTTTCGTGCAGCGTCTAAATTTGGGCATGCTCCACTTTTTTCCTCCTCTCCTGGCATTTGTAACTGCCCGCGTCCAGAAAACCAGCCTTCCACGGAACAGAGCCTGGCGTGCCTCTTGTCCGTCCAGGGTGCTCAGGATTCTCTAGGGCCATTGTGAGCTCGTTTTTCTCTCTGCTTGGAACGAACGTCCCTTGCTCCGCTGCATTGATATAGTGCTTTAGCTTCTTGACTGGTATGTTCATTTGCTCGTCTGTCCAAACACATTTCCCTGATACAAGGTCCAAGGTTCCGCCAGCCCCGAAGAACCAAGTCCGGCAACGGTCTAGCCAGTTCATTGTCTCTGGTTCAATCCCTTTATCAAGCAGATCATTCTCAGCCTTGGCCCACTTAGGCCGGGCTTTGAGGTAGCCACCTGACCCCGTGCAATGGTGAAGCTTCTTCTTTGCAGCATTTTTCTTGTTTGTCGCCGACATATTCTTACTCTTTTTCAATGTCTTGTAGGCCACAAATGCGGGCCAGTGATCTCTGATCTTCTCATATCTGCCGATGAATTCTGGTGTCTCTTCTTTGTCGACAAACGTTTTCAGCTCATTCTTCCACCTCCTGAATAGGTCTGCCATCTTCTTAAGAGCATGAGACTTGATTAATTGCTCTTTAACTGGCTTCTCCGGATCCTCCTCTGTCGGTAGGGTGAAATTTGCCTTCATCTCAGTCCAAAGATCATCTTTTTGCATATCATTGACATAAGACACCTCAGGTTCTTTGTTCTTAGGCTTACACCATTGCTGGATGCCGATCGGGATCTTGTCCCTAACAAGAACCCCGCACTGAGCAGCAAATGCTTTCTTTGTCCGGATGGGTTCAATCGGCATGCCATCGCGCGCGATTGCTGTGATCTCAAACCACTACTAGGGAAAAGCCTAGCAGCAGTGCGGGTTTTGGGTGTATCAGTAGCGCGGGTGCCCACGCTACTGATACGGTGCCACAGCTAACTTGTAGCAGTAGCGCATGTTCACACACGCTACTGCTATACATGGTTAGCTGTAGCATGCGTTGCAAATAGCGCTACTGCTAATTAGCTGTAGCGGGTCTTATACCCCGCGCTACTGCTATTACTTTCAAAAACAAACAAAAAATCTTGATCCCGTGCGTGCTGTCAATGGCAGCAATGGTAAGATATAGCGATGATTGGCATCGCCGAAGGCATGAACGGACAGCTGAAGACCAGATCCAGTAGTGGCTGTTTGAGAGGGCCCGTTTCTATGGCAGAGCCAGGCCGCGGCATGGGGCTCCTCTTCCCGACCATTCCAGATAGCTCCGGGTCATCCATGGCGACGACTTGCACGGGCATGGACACGGGAGGGTGAGTCAAACCGAGGGAGAGAGGAAGGTGATGTAGGGAGCAGCGGAGCTAGTCACCGATGGCGAGGTGCTCCGGTGTGGTGGGGCGGGGCGGCGGCCTCCTAGACGTCGGTGGAAGACCGGCGAGCTCCTAGACGCCGGTGGCGCGAGGCGGCGGCCTCTTTCGGCGCCATGGAGGAGGATGGGTGCATGGGCAAGAGGTCCATGTGAGAGCGTATGGAAAGTGAGAGGAGAGAGTGGTGGAAGAGAGGAGGGATTTGGGGGAGGAGATGGGGATTCAGCCGAGGATATGGCGACTTCACCTACCTCGTACTTAGTAGTATCGAGGGGCATTAAACCGCGCTACTACTATCAACTTAGTAGTGGCGCGGGTTTATACACCTCACTACTACTATGGCATGTGTCGGGGGGCACGGTAGAGACCGCTTAGTAGTAGCGAGGGTTAAAAACCCGCGCTACTACTATCAACTTAGTAGTAGCGAGGGTTAAAAACCCGCGCTACTGCTAATTCTTTTTGTGTCGCGCTGCTACTAAGATTCTGTGTATAAGGTTTTCCCTAGTAGTGAACCTTTCATCCAAGCGCAACTTTTTCTTCGGGCCTCGTCTCTTTACCGAAGTTCTGCTCGATCCGGAGGGCTAGAAAAAAGAAGAATTAGACGAGAGTTAATTAATATGTGTACATACCAAAACAATGAATGCATCAATTAGCTAGTCATCACAGGCTTAACTAATATATTTATGGTTCGGTCACCGGAGCCGTCACCACGGGCTCCTTCTTGCACCAACATTGGGCCACCGGAGCCATCATAATCATGTCTTTCCTCCTCCATTCTTCGATCACCGTAGCCTGCTTTTTCTTCACCATGTTCTTCTTCCAGACCATCATTGTCGTTAAGATACGACATGACATCACCTCCGGCTAAGATTATGTCCCCCAACACCTGTTCTTGTTCCTCATCTCGTCCGAACTCCATTGTTTCTGCAAATATTACAACATGGCAATTATTACACAACATGACAGCATGTGGATATATTGACAGCATGTGGATCTGGAGGGCAATTATTACCTAGCTGATTCCGGGTTTGGGGTGGCCTCAGCAACGCTTCGAGGGTAGGGGCGCAGCAGGAGGGGGTAGGAGACCGACATCATTTTTTTCTAGGGTTTGGGTGTCCTCGAGAGTTTTGGTCGAGCCAGAGGGCCGGGGCGTGCTCCCGTGGTATAAGTTATCACGGTCGAAGTTATCCGGGAGGGGGTTTTATCGACAACGACGACATACATACATGGGAAAATAATGTTATCGGGGAGGGGGTAGGTCGACCCCCCCTCCTCGTGTTGTAGTTATCGGGACACGGGGTATATCAACAACAACATATCTGATAAAAAAAGAAGACGAAGAAGAAATAAAAAGAGGAGAAGAAGATATTAATAGAGGAGAAGATTAAAGAAAAAAAAAGAGGAGAAGAAGAAAGAAATAGAGGAGAAGAAGAGAAAATAGAATTCTATTTTCTCTTCTTCTCCTCTATTCCTTTCTTCTTCTTCTCCTCTTCTTTTTCTTCTTTTTTCTTCTTCTTATTTATTTCTCCTCTTCTTCCTCTCCTCTTCTTCTCCTTTCTTCCTCTTCTTATTTTCCTTTTTCCTCTCATTCTTTTTCTTCTTCTCCTCTATTCCTTTCTTCTTCTCCTCTTTTTTTTTCCTTTTTTCCTCTTCTTATTTATTTCTCCTCTTCTTCCTCTCCTCTTCTTCTCCTTTCTTCCTCTTCTTATTTCCTTTTTCCTCTCATTCTTTTTCTTCTTCTTCCTTCTTAAAAATACATGGAGTAGTATTGCTTGCTTTTTTTAAATAATGTTCAAATAGAAATTTTAGAAAAAAGTAAAGGTTTTGCCTAATTCATTGTTCATATGAATATACAAACATTTTCATATTTACAATAATTAATATCACCAAAAAAAATCTATGAACAGAAAAAATCCTAATTTTTCTAGAAATCTATATTTTGCATATATACATGAACATATATATATATATACACAGAGAACATATATACATACATATATACATTTTTATAAAAATGCAAAAAACAAAAAAAATCTAAAAAAGACATATAAACAGATATACACACATACATATACTCATGCATATACATATAATCAGGAAAAAAACATCTATATATGTGCAAAAAAAACAGGGAGGAAGAGGCGCAGGGGGCGGTGCCGGCCCTGATCGGGGTAGGGGCACGGCACGCGTCGGGGTAGAGGCGACGGTGGCGTGGTCGGGGAAGGGGCAGAGGCGACGGCGGCGTGGTCGGGGCAGGGCGAGGCAGAGGCGACAGCGGCGCGGGGCAGCTGGGGCGACGACGACGTGGTCGGGGCAGGGGCGCGCGGCGGGGTCGGGGCGGGCCGCCGGCGCCGTGCTCGGGGCAGGGCGGCTGCGCGTCGACGAGGCAACAGAGGGCGGCGACGGCGTTGACGGGGCGAGCTCGGGCAACCTGGCGGCGTTGTCGGGGCAGGGGAACTGATGCAGATGAATCTGAAAAACGCTAAGTGCTTTCTTATATACTGAGAGCATTGGTCCCAGTTCGTGGCACCAACCGGAACCAATGCCACCCTTTAGTCCCAGTTGGTAGCACCAACTGGGACCAAAGGCCTCTTTTCAGCAGCCCAAAGAGCGGGAAGCAGAGGCCTTTGGTCCTGGTTGGTGGCACCAACCGGGACTAAAGGGGGGGTATTGGTCCCGGTTGGTGCCACCAACCGGTACCAAAGGCAGCCTTTCGTCCCGGTTCGAGCCACGAACCGGGACCAATGGCCTTGTGCTGGAACTGGCGCGGTGCAGTGGGATGTTTAGTCCCACCTCGCTAGCCGAGAGGCTTCGACAGTGGTTTATACGCGTTGCTGCGCTAACCACTTCGAGCTCCTCTCAAATGCAGGCTTACGGGCCTAAAGTCACTTTATCTGTCTGTGGGCCTACTGGGCCTCCTGCGGGTCTGAATCCTGGCCCATGGTAGGGTTTCTAGTCGTATTCACGCCGTGGGGGCCCAGTAGGTGGCACTTTTTTGTTTTTTGTTTTCTCTGTTGCTTTATTTATTTTATTTTGTTTCTACTTAAAACAAAATACTTAATGTTGCTATTTTTATTTTTTCCAGTTTTTTTTGTTTTATTTTTTGCATTATTTATTTTCTTTTGTTTCTTGCTTTATTTTTTAATTCTTTTTGCTTTTAGGTCAAAAAAATTATAAACTTTCTGTTAGTGTCTTTAGTTTTCAAATTTGATTTATTTGAAATTTGTGTGCATCACAAGTTTGTGATTAACTTTACTATAAAAATATTTTTTTTCCATTTTTTGTTTTGTTTTTTGCATTATTTATTTTCTTTTGTTTTTTGCTTTTTTAATTCTTTTTGCTTTTAGGTCAGCAAAATTATAAACTTTCTGTTAGTGTCGTTAGTTTTAGAAAAATTATAAACTTTCTGTTAGTGCCATTAGTTTTCAAATTTGAATAGTTAAAATTTGAATTGTTTGAAATTTCTGATTAACTTTACTATAAAATAGTTTTTTTCTAGTTTTTTGTTTTGTTTTTTGCATTATTTATTTTCTTTTGTTTTTTGCTTTAATTTTTAATTCTTTTTGCTTTTTAGGTTAGCAAAATTATAAACTTTCTGTTAGTGCCATTAGTTTTTGAAAAATTATAAACTTTCTGTTAGTTCCATTAGTTTTCAAATTTGAATAGTTAAAATTTGAATTCTTTGAAATTTGTGTGAATCACAAGTTTGTGATTAACTTACTAAAAAATGAGCATAGATGCGCTTATAGAGAAAATTCAACCTAAATTCATAGTAAATTTCTATGAATTTCAGAGAAATTCACTCTGAATTTACGTTAAATTTCCTATATAAGGGCATCTATTTTCACTTTAAGAGGAACTCAACAAGGCAGAGAGGGAAGGGCTTATAAACCGGTGTGACCCCCCTTCGGTTGGCGAGGTGGGACTAAACTCTGACCGCAACGAGGACCAACCCTTTAGTCCTGGTTTGTGGCACAAACTGGGACAAATGGTCATGGGCCAGGGGCGAGGAGCATTGGTCCCGGTTGGTGCCACGAACCGGGACCAATGCCCTCTTTATTCCCGGTTGGTGGTACCAACCGGGACCAAAGGCCTTGTGCTGCCCCACGTCAAAAGTTTAGTACCACCTCGCTAGCTGAGAGAGCTCGAGAGTGGTTTATAAGCGCTGCTGCGCCCACCCTCTCGAGCTCCTCTCAATTGTAGGCTTTCGGGCCTAACCATACGTTGTGTGCCTGTGGGCCTATTGGGCCACTTGCGGGCCTGAATCCTGGCCCATGGTAGGGTTTTTAGTCGTATTCAGGCCGTGGGGGCCCAATAGGTGGCACTTTTTTTGTTTTCTTTGTTGCTTTATTTATTTTATTTTGTTTCTACTTACAATAAAATACTTATTGTTTTTATTTTTATTTATTTTATTAAAGTTTATTTTTAATTATTTTTCTTTTAGGTCACAAAAATTATAAACTTTCTATTAGTGCCATTAGTTTTCAAATTTGAATAGTTAAAATTTGAATAATGGCCTTTTGTCCCGGTATTACGAGGGCCGAACCATAAGACATTAAAGCATTTCAAATGAACTCTGAAAAAGTTGAAAGTTGGCCTGGTATCATAATTTCACCCACATAGCATGTGCATGTACAAAACGGACAATGGTATCATACTCGTCTGTTACAAAGTTGGTATGGTATCATCATAATAGTTGCGGGAGAAAGTCTTCACTTTTTCTTCGCTTGTGTCATTTGCTTATTGCGCCGTAACCATTGATAATCTTCATCGTTTAAAAAGATGCTTGGGTCAGCCTTGACTTTGAAGGGAGGAATTTCATGAAACTTTTCATAATCTTCAGACATGTCGGTCTTGCCCTCCACTCCCACGATGTCCCTTTTTCCTGAAAGAACTATGTGGTGCTTTGGCTCATCGTATGATGTATTCGCTTCCTTATCTTTTCTTTTTCTCGGTTTGGTAGACATGTCCTTCACATAGATTTTTCAGATCCACTGTTGTCATTCCGTACTGTGGGTCTACCTGTACCCCGCCCCTTGACAGATTGACCCATTTGCACTTAAACAAAGGGACCTTAAAATCATGACCATAGTCAAGTTCCCATATGTCCACTATGTAACCATAATATGTGTCCGTTTCCCTCTCGGTTGCTGCATCAAAGCAGACACCGCTGTTTTGGTTGATGCTCTTTTGATCTTGGGCGATCATGTAAAATGTATTCCCATTTATCTCATATCCTTTGTAAGTCAATACAGTCAAAGATGGTCCCATGGATAACAAGTACAGCTCATCACAAATAGTGTTGTCACCTCTGAGACGTGTTTCCAACCAACCGCTGAAAGTCCTGATGTGTTCACATGTAATCCAGTCGTCGCACTGCTCCGGGTGTTTGGAGCGTAGACTGTTCTTGTGTTCATCGACATACGGGGTCACCAAGGTAGAGTTCTGTAGAACTGTGTAGTGTGCTTGAGACCAAGAATATCCGTCCCTGCATATTATTGAGGCCCCTCCCAGCGTTCCTTTTCCAGTCAGTCTCCCCTCATACCGCGATTTAGGGAGACCTATCTTCTTAAGGCCAGAAATGAAGTCAACACAAAACCCAATACATACTCTATTTGATGGCCCATGGAGATGCTTCCTTCTGACCTAGCATGGTTACGGACATATTTCTTTAGGACTCCCATGAACATCTCAAAGGGGAACATATTGTGTAGAAATACGGGCCCAGAATGACAATCTCGTCGACTAGATGAACTACGACGTGCGTCATGATATTGAAGAAGGATGGTGGGAACACCAGCTCGAAACTGACAAGGCATTGCACCACATCACTCCTTAGCCTTGGTACGATTTCTGGATCGATCACCTTCTGAGAGATTGCATTGAGTAATGCACATAGCTTCACAATGGCTAATCGGACGTTTTTCGGTATAAGCCCCCTCAATGCAACCGGAAGCAATTGCGTCATAATCACGTGGCAGTCATGAGACTTTAGGTTCTGGAACTTTTTCTCTGGCATATTTATTATTCCCTTTATATTCGACGAGAGGCCAGTCGTGACCTTCATACTGAGCAGGCATTCAAAGAAGATTTCTTTCTCTTCTTTCGTAAGAGCGTAGCTGGCAGGACCTTTATACTGGTTCGGAGGCATGCCGTCTTTTTCATGCAAACGTTGCAGGTCCTCAATGCCTCAGGTGTATCTTTTGTCTTCCCATACACGCCCAAGAAGCCTAGCAGGTTCACGCAAAGGTTCTTCGTCACGTGTATCACATCGATTGAAGAGCGGACCTCTAGGTCTTTCCAGTAGGTAGGTCCCAAAATATAGATTTCTTCTTTCACATGGGTGCGTGTCCCTCAGCGTCATTTGGAACAGCTAGTCCGCCAGGACCCTTTCCAAAGATTACGTGTAAATCATTGACCATAGCGAGTACGTGATCACCGGTACGCATGGCGGGCTTCTTCCGGTGATCTGCCTCGCCTTTGAAATGCTTGCCTTTCTTTCGACATTGATGCCTTTCTTTCGACATTGATGGTTGGTCGGAAGAAATCGATGATGGCCCAGGTACACATTCTTCCTGCATTTGTCCAGGTATATACTTTGAGTTTCTTCTAAACAGTGCGTGCATGCATGGTATCCCTTGTTTGTCTATCCTGAAAGGTTACTGAGAGCGGGCCAATCGTTGATGGTTACAAACAGCAACACGTGCAGGTTAAATTCCTCTTGTTTGTGCTCATCCCACGTACGTACACCGTTTCCATTCCACAACTGTAAAAGTTTTTCAATTAATGGCCTTAGTAACACATCAATGTCATTGCCGGGTTGCTTAGGGCCTTCGATGAGAATTGGCATCATAATGAACTTCCGCTTCATGCACATCCAAGGACGAAGGTTATACATACATAGAGTCATGGGTCAGGTGTTGTGATTGCTGCTATGCTCCCCAAAAGGATTAATGCCATCCGCACTTAAACCAAACCATATGTTCCCTGGGTCACTTGCAAACTCAGGCCAGTACTTTCTCTCAATTTTTCTCCACTGCGACCCGTCAGCGGGTGCTCTCAACTTCCCGTCTTTCTTATGGTCCTCACTGTGCCATCGCATCAACTTGGCATGCTCTTCGTTTCTGAACAGACGTTTCAACCGTGGTATTATAGGAGCATACCACATCACCTTCGCAGGAACCCTCTTCCTAGGGGGCTTGCCGTCAACATCACCAGGGTCATCTCGTCTGATCTTGTACCTCAATGCACCACATACCGAGCATGCGTTCAGATCCTTGTACGCACCGCGGTAGAGGATGCAGTCATTAGGGCATGCATGTATCTTCTGCACCTCCAATCCTAGAGGGCATACGACCTTCTTTGCTGTGTATGTACTGTCGGGCAATTCGTTATCCTTTGGAAGCTTCTTCTTCAATATTTTCAGTAGCTTCTCAAATCCTTTGTCAGGCACAGCATTCTCTGCCTTCCACTGCAGCAATTCCAGTACGGTACCGAGCTTTGTGTTGCCATCTTAGCAATTGGGGTACATCCCTTTTTTGTGATCCTCTAACATGCGATCGAACTTCAGCTTCTCCTTTTGACTTTCGCATTGCGTCCTTGCATCGACAATGACCCGGCAGAGATCATCATCATTGGGCACATCGTCTGGTTCCTCATGATCTTCAGCAGCTTCCCCCGTTGCAGCATCATTGGGCACATCGTCTGGTTCCTCTTGATCTTCAGCAGCTTCCCCCGTTGCAGCATCATCGTATTCAGGGGGCACATAGTTGTCATCGTCCTCTTCTTCTTCGCCGTCTTCCATCATAACCCCTATTTCTTCGTGCCTCGTCCAAACATTATAGTGTGGCATGAAACCATTATAAAGCAGGTGGGTGTGAAGGATTTTCCGGTCAGAGTAAGACTTCGTGTTCCCACATTTAGGGCATGGACAACACATAAAACCATTCAGCTTGTTCGCCTCAGCCACTTCGAGAAAATCATGCACGCCCTTAATGTACTCGGAGGTGTGTCTGTCACCGTACATCCATTGCCGGTTCATCTGCGTGCATTATATATAATTATGTGTGTCAAAAACCATTACATAACATCATGAATAGATAATTAAGTGACCAAATTAATAGAAGTTCATCATCACATTAAAACCAAAGTACATACATAGTTCTCATCTAACAACATATAGCTCTCCAGAGCATCTAATTAATTAAACCATACATTGAAACTATGTAAAACATTTCAATGCGAAAACAAATGCGATCATAATCGCAACCAAGGTAACAATTGATCCAACGGCATAATGATACCAAGCCTCGGTATGAATGGCATATTTTGTAATCTTTCTCATCTTCAACCGCATTGCATCCATCTTGATCTTGTGATCATCGACGACATCCGCAACATGCAACTCCAATATCATCTTCTCCTCCTCAAATTTTTTTCCTTCAAGTAATTGTTTTCTTCTTCAACTAAATTTAACCTCTCGACAATAGGGTCGGTTGGAATTTCCGGTTCAACTACCTCCTAGATAAATAAAATCTATGTCACATTGGTCGGCATAATTGTCATAAACAATAAATGAACCAAATAGTTATAAAAATATAATATATACCACATCCGAATCATAGCCAGGATGAGGGCCGACGGGGGCGGATACCAAAACCATCGCACTATATAATAACAAGCAATAATAAAAGTAAGAAAATTAGACGAGTATCTATCTAAAGTAAGAATTTTTTCTTTCAAAAAGAAGATAAGAACAAGAGGCTCACCACGGTGGTGTCGGCGACGAGATCGGTGCGGGCGATCGACGACGGTGAAGACGGGAATGGGACGAGACGGGCCGCTAAACCTAGACAAATCTCGAGGAAAATGGAGCTTTGAGGTCGAGCTTCGAGAGGAGAAAGCTTAACTAGTGTGGCTCGGGCATTTCATCGAACACCTCATGTGCATAGGAGGTGAGCTAGAGCACCACAAAGCTCTCCCCTCGCCGGCCAGAGAAAAACAGAGCACTGGGGTGCTCTTCTTGCGGGCGAGGGGTATATATAGGCACCTCATTGGTCCTGGTTCGTGGCATGAACCCGTACCAAAGGGAAGTCTGTGGTCCCAGTTCAAGCCACCAATCGGGACCAATGGTGGTGGGCCAGGAGCGAGGCCCATTGGTCCCGGTTCGTCCCCCCAACCGGGACCAAAGGGGCCAGACGAACCGGGACCAATGCCCCCACGAGGCCCGGCAGGCCCCTGGCCTCACGAACCGGGACCAATGCCCGCATGGGTCCCGGTTCTGGACTGAACCGGGACTAATGGGCTGACCCGGCCTGAACCAAAGCCCTCTTTTCTACTATTGTATCAGCCACAGATAGAAAGGTGAGGTCCAGCTAGCTCATTCAAATGCGACCTGGGCCAGTGGTTTTCTTCCTCCACTTCAATTTTCAGCCTGCAACTCATTGCTTAGCTTTATCTTCGTGTCCATTCACCCATCTCTGCAGAGCAGTATGAGAAAGATGAGTATGTTTCTCGTTGTCGCAGCTCTCATGGCCTCTATCCTCGGCCATAGAACTGGCATGGTCACAGCTTCAACGTGCTGGGATGACCAGGATTTCTTCAAATACTGCCCGCCGTCACGGTGCAGCGTAGATGGGCCTGAGATCCGGTTCCCACTCCGGCTTGAAACCAGCACTTCACCTTCATCATGCGGCGCGACATGTGCGAAGATGGCTTGCTCAGGCCAAGACTTCATCCTACTCCACCCACTTCTTGGCCACTACAAAGTGACCACCATAGACTACAACCATGCTACCCTCAGCATCATCCCGCTCATAGACTCCTTGACTTCATGCCCGCTTCAGAAGCTCATCTCCACAGATCAACTAGCTGATGCCTACCGTCGATGTTCATTATACAAGGCAATACCTGGAAAAAATAGTACACTGTTCAAAGGAGTTCATACCAAGTAGCACTACTCAAGTTGATGATGACTACGAGATGAAAAAGGCTGCCGATTATATTGTTGGCCCAATCTCTTGCTTTAGCAACCAAAGTCAGTTTGTCTATTTGGTGAGTGCTAGTCTATATATGCATGTGCTTCCATTGGACTGCAAGGCCATGTCAAATGTTCTGATACCATCAAGATCCATGGATGGCTCGATTTTTCAAGCAAATGTCAGAAAGAATTATTAGTTTTGCTGAAACAACTGTTAGTTGGCGTGACGATGGCATTTCTACCAGTTGCACACAATGTGCACTTGATGGGCAGAGTTGTGCTTTCAGTTCGCATAGAAATCAAACATTCTGCATACGCCGCAGGCCTCATGGTATCCCTTTTTCACTCCTTTTCTTCTTTTGTATTTTAAACCAACTGACCAAATTGTACATGATCACAACAACCCCTATATATTTTCTAACACAGCTTCATACTGGGATAACTGGATTACAATAATTTAGACTAGACTCAACCGGGACATGCTACTTGCTAGCACTTTTTAAGGTTATGTATTGTCGCAATCTCATATAACTGTGATATTGCCTTTTATTGTCAAGAAGTGAACTTCCCTTCTATTTACTAAACCATCAATCAAAACTTATTCCCTTGTTTGACATTTGTAGGTTCACATGTCAAAATCGCTGCAGGTACTTGTGCAATCCGCACTTCCCATTTTATTCAAACAAAAGTGATAAAGAAAAGAAACAAAGTCATTTACCATGCATAAACTATTTTTACTAGTATTACTCTGAATCTGATTTCTCTCATGCTCAACAGTCAATCACTAAGTGATGGCTTTCTCTCCTAATGCAGTATGCTGACTTCATATATTCTGCGTATGTAGCTACATCATCTGCAGCCGCATTTGTTGTTCTTTCATTGATGGTGGATACTGTGATCTATCTCTCCTTGAAGTCAAGGTACAATGAAGAGATAAATATGAAAGTTGAAATGTTTCTCAAGGCATATGGCACATTGAAACCCACAAGGTACACTTTCCCTGAAGTTAAGAAGATAGCAAGACGGTTCAACGATAAACTAGGTCAGGGTGGGTTTGGAAGTGTATACAGGTGAGCTACGAAATGGAGTTCCTGTCGTAGTCAAGATGCTAGAGAACTCTACAAGAGAGGGAGAGGAATTCATCAATGAATTTGCAACCATTGGACTGACCCACCATGCAAATATCGTCCGTCTCTTTGGCTTTTGCTCCGAAGGAACGGGACGGGCTCTTATTTATGAATTCATGCCTAATGAGTCACTGGAGAAATATATATTTTCACATGTTTCTAATATTTCGCAACTACTCCTGGCACCCACCAAAATGCTAGATATTGCTTTAGGCATTCCCAAGGAATGGAATACCTGCATCAAGGCTGCAACCAGCGCATTCTCCACTTTGACATCAAGCCGCATAACATCTTGCTAGGCTACAACTTCAATCCAAAGATCTCAGACTTTGGACTCGCAAAGCTGTATGCAAGGGACCAGAGCATTGTTACCTTGACTGCAGCCAGAGGCACAATGGGATACATCACACCAGAGCTATACTCTCGGAACTTTGGAGGGGTTTCATACAAGTCAGATGTATACAGTTTTGGCATGCTGGTGTTGGAAATGGTGAGTGGAAGGAGGAACTCAGACCCAAGTGTTGAGAACCAGGCCGAAGTTTATCTCCCGGAGTGGATCTACGAGAAAGTAATCAACGGGAAAGAATGGGAGCTTACTTTGGAAATGACAGCAGAAGACAAGGAGAAGATGAGACATCTGACTATTGTGGCACTGTGGTGCATCCAATGGAATCCGAAGAATCGACCATCAATGACAAAGGTGGTAAACATGTTAACTGGGAGGTTGCAGAACCTGTAGATTCCACCACAGCCCTTTGTGTCGTCTGACAATCGTCTTATGCCAGAAAACACGACGAACACATGAACACGCATTGTGTGTGTTTTTGTGTGTATCATTACACGTTTGAGGGAACATAACTCGCATCTTCGTTGTAAAGCATAGTTCCTTGGCACTAGCTTGCCAAATGTTCGAAACATACTGAACTACATGGGATTTTGCAGTAATGTTAATACTGCATCTGTATCTTACCATATTGCAATGCTATTAATTAGAAACATATGACACTGGATTTTGCAGTCATTGTCCTGGCATTGTTGTGACTGCTGGGATATAAATCTTACCCAGTTATATTGCTGTAATTTTATCCCCTTCCCCCCAACAATGATACTACTGTAAAGTCCTTATAGTACAGAAATGTCCAGATCACCTGCTTATTCTACAAAAAGAGAGGATCCTGTAACTAATCACGCAACTGCCATGATTACTAGGTACTGGAAACTCAGCATTCCACTTCAGAAATCAAATGAGAGCAAAGGGGATTACCATGGCAGATAGCTTCCGCGGTGTATCCAGTGGAACCCGAAGAATCGGACATCAATAACAAAGGTGGTAAACATGTTAACAGGGAGGTTGCAGAACCTACAGATTCCACCCAAGCCCTTTGTGTCATCTGAAAATCGCCCTATGCCACAAAACACAACAAACACATGATCATGCACTGTGTTTTTGTGTATTAATATTACATACACGTTTGAGGGAAGTTAACTCGCATCTATGTTGCAAACTGTAATGCCTCGAATGTTAATTCGTCTAGATACTAAACCGAACTACATGGGTCACCTGATCTGTACGTTATTACATTGTAATGCCACATGGGTCACCTGATCTGTACGTTATCATGTTGTAATGTTATTAATTAGAAACATATGCACTGGATTTGTCAACCTTTGAACAATGAGAACTTTTTAAATTGTTCTACTAGTATCTTCCTGTCATTGCTGTTATTTTGTCCCCTTTCCCTCATAAACTGTGGCCATTTCCTTGTCAGAATCACAAGACGAGCATCTAAGCTCTTTCTAATACGGTGATGCGCAGATGGCCTCAGCTAATCATGCATGCCACTGCCCCAGCTACTAATAGAAAGTACAAACGCAGCACTTCTATTCTGAAATGAAAAGGAGAGGGCAAAGGGATTACTCACCGTGGCAGATAGCTTTCGCGGGGTGGGACGCAAGGGAGGCGGGATACTCGGGAAGACGAGGAACTCGCCCAGCCGGCGGAAAATGTGGGACCGCCTCCGGTGGGCAGGTAGGGGTGGACTAACGAGCAGCTCGGCTCGTTAAGCTCGTACTTGTTAAGCTCGCGCTCGGTAAGCTCGTTAAGATTAACGAGCAGAAAACCCTGCTCGGCTCGGCTCGTTTGAAGCTCGTTAAGCTCGTGAGCGCTCGCGAGCGCTCGTTAACAGATTATAATGTGTTACGATATACATGATGAATGTGTAGGTATGGTTTTCAAGATGAAATATGGTGACTACAAAAAGAAATGAAGTAGTTTGTTGCCTCATATGTCGATTAGATTAAATAGATGGGCTGGGGTGCTACAAGAAGTTTGTCACGTAACATGAAAATGTGTATTGTGTTGTTACTAACGAGCTTAACGAGCTACTCGTGAAACTCGTTAGCTCGCTCGTTAAGCTCGTTAACATAACGAGCTAAAATCAATGATTGGCTCTGTTCATTAAGAAGCGAGCTACGAGCTTAACGAGCCGAACTATCGAATACTCATTAAGCTCGCGAGCTACGAGCTTTTGGTCCAGCCCTACATGCAGCCTGACTGCGTCGCCAGAATAAGCACTCGGCGGCCTCCGGCCGCCTACTAGGTCAGAAACTGTGGAGGTGCCTTTCCCATTTCGGGATAAGCCTGAGTTGGGTCGGGCTTCCTTGTAGAAATGGGCCGGTGCGCAGTCTGAATGGCGGACTAGTTTGGGCACCCACCCACTATTTTTTCAAAAAAAAACCCAGCCACTCGTACGAAAGCCAATAGTATGTTACCTAAGGGCATTTTCTAACCGAGCTCTTAAAAGTTCATCGAGTATATACATTAGTGGAGTATATATGCTTCAGTAATATTTCGCCACTCCTAACCGATCCTCTAAAGTTAACGGAGTAAAACTAAATTTGCACAAATTCAATCAAATTTGAACCGAAAGATGATGCATTTAAACATAAGTTCAACACATAAACATGCATATAAACTAAAGTTCTCGCAACCGAACATTAAACATAAATTTAAACTAAAACTAAACTTGAACTACTTCGGCCGAAGTGAAGGTCGAGCCAATCCTTCCGGGTGAGGTCACTGTCGATGAGAGCCGGGTTCGGGCCGGTGCCGCCGCCGTCGTCTTCATCGGGACGTCGTTCTGCTCCTCACCGCCCTACTTTCCATCGTCCTTGTCGTCTGAGATGATGATGACTTTGCCGCCATTGGCGGCGAATATCGCCCGCTCCACCTCCACGAGCTCCTGGTGCTGCCACCAGAGGTCATCTATGTAGGCCTCGTTGGCGACTGCGGCCTCAAGGCGATCCCACACCTCTTGGTCCTCCCGCGCCATCAGAGCGCTCACCAACCCCGGCTCCGGCGCGACAAGATGGACCAGCGCCTTCCCGAACGAGAAGTTAAGCCGTCGGAGACACACCTTCACACGCCTCCATCGTTGCTAAGCATGCAAACGGGGCAGAAAGTTGGAGGGGGGTTGTACGATCGAAAGTATGTCTAGAGGGGGGTGATTAGACTACTTGACCAAATAAAAATCTAGCCTTTTCCCAATTTTAGTCTTTGGCAGATTTTAGCTATATTAGCACAAGTCAAGCAATCTTAACACAATTCAAGCAAGCATGCAAAGAGTCTATGAGCAGCCGAAAGTAAAGCATGCAACTTGCATGAATGTAAATGAAAGGGTTTGGAGAATTCAAACGCAATTGGAGACACGGATTATATGAGCAGCGGAAGGTATGATACACTGTAACAGGTAGCTGTACCTACCACAGCACCTTTCCATTTTTGCCCTTTACCTCCATTGCCACCTGTGGGTAACCCCTTGAACATATAAAAGGAGGCCCGTGTGCAACGTGAGGGGGGAGGGAGCCATTCCGAACACCCACGCTCGGTCTTGCTAGCCGCCGGTGTGTACTGTAGCACTCCGCGCTCCCGAGCTAGAAATCAATACCAAACCACAAAGCAGGAGTAGGGTTTTACGCATTCGTGCGGCCCGAACCTGGGTAAACCGCTCGCGTGCTTCGCCTCGATCTGCTCTTTGCGCGACCTCCGCCCCCGCCGAACCAAAAGGGACCCGGTCCACCGGTCCCATAGGTGCCCGTGGATCAGCAACCCCGGCATCTCTGGCGCGCCAGGTAGGGGGCGTCGAAGTTGTGTGAACCAGATCCGGCGTTCTCGCGGGCTAGATCTTCATCATCTTCATCAACATGCCGCCGAAGAAGAAAGTTTCGGAGGAAGGTGCTCCGTCCGTGCCGAGCCAGCCACCGCCGGAGCAAACGGTTGGTGGGGCAGGCACTGGCGGAAGGACACGCGTCGACGAGGGAACTCATGGTGCTGCCAGGTCCCAGGACAAGGCTGCGCTGCCCATCGGCGGCGTAGCCGGCTCCCACAATGACCGGGCGCACTCCAAGACCTCGGCGTCCGTGCATGCACCGCGCCCATCTCAGGAGACGCGGGACCGGCAGCGCCATGGTACTCACGGTACCATGCGTTCGCTAGATCAAGATCGAGCTGGTGGATCTCGGAGCGCTCAGGACCACCATGCACGTCAACCTGCTGGCGCGAGCGAGACACGGTCGCCTGGACGAGATACTGCTCCTTCTAACATAGTTAGAAGTCCAAGCATATCCCGCTCCTCGCACCGTTCGCCACCGCCACCCGCCACCGCAACAGAAGCTTTGGCGTGAGCTCAGCTGCTCCTAGACTACCCTCCAGCGGCGGACAAGGTCGACGACTGGAGGGCCACTATCCAGAGTCTCATCGGCTTCGCCAATGGCGACACTCCACGGCAGCCGAGCGCGTCTCAGCTGCGGCAAGCCAGCCAGGCACGAGCCAGAGACGACAAGACTGGTGGGGGTGCAACTACTGTGCACTCTCCACCCCGAAGGCCAAGATCGTCGACTCGCCGGGTCCACCTCGACAGCGACTCTACCGCGTCGTCAGATCCGCAAGCTCGTCGCGATCAGCGCCAAGTTCTTCAAGAACGACAACAAGAAGACGCTCGTACTCGCATCGAGCGCCGGAGAGAAGCGCGGCGTCAATCAGACCAGCGCGCTGGGCCCTGTGTTGACATGCATGCGCCGGAGGAGCCAGGTGACTTGCCGTACGCGGTAGGTTGCCCTGCGTTCACCCGTGAGCTGCGGCAAGTCCAGTGGCCCAGTACGAAGAATTTCAAATCAGATGTACCCGATAAGTACGACGGCAAGTCGCATCCGTCGGAGTTCCTCAGCGAAGAATACCAAGTCCGGCAAGAGTTCTGATGCCCACTCCGGCAGGCGCACCTCTTCGGAGTGCTGCGCTGCCGTTGAGGACGCACCATCGAGCTCCACCGGCAAGTGCAAGAAGATGATGGCAGCTCCGCCAGAGACGAAGAAGGTATCCGCCAAGGAGGACGGCACTGGTGGTACCTTCACCATCAGTGCCACGCTCGGCCCTAAATAGGAAAGCGCGCTCGTTGCTTTCCTGCGGGCGAATGTCGACGTGTTTGCGTGGCAACCGTCTGACATCCCCGGTGTTCCCAGGAAAGTGATTGAGCACCAACTTGCCGTTTGTCCCCATGCGTGGCCCGTCAAGCAGAAAGTCAGGAAGCAGGCAGTGGAGCGCCAAGAATTCATTGCAGAAGAGATCAAGAAACTGGAAGCAGCAGGCCTTGTCAGAGGAGTGCTCCATCCTACGTGGTTGGCCAATCCTGTAGTCGTGCGCAAGGCAAACGGGAAATGAAGACTTTGCATCGATTTCACCGATGTTAACAAAGCTTGTCCCAAAGACCCATTTCCTTTGCCGCGCATTGACCAGATTGTTGACTCCACAGCCGGATGTGATTTGCTTTCATTTATTGACGCATACTCAGGATATCATCAGATCTTCATGGCAGAAGAGGATGAGGAGAAGACCGCATTTATTACTCCATGTGGCACGTACTGTTTCGTACGGATGCCTTTCGGATTAAAAAATGCTGGTTCGACATTTGCAAGGGTAGTCCACATTGCTCTTGAGCCACAAATACACAGAAATGTGGAAGCCTACATGGATGATATAGTGGTCAAGAGCGAGGACAGAGCAACCCTGATTCAAGACTTAGACGAGACCTTTGCAAATCTGCGCAAGATCAGCCTCAAGCTCAACCCAGAGAAGTGTGTGTTTGGAGTTCCCTCCGGCAAGCTTCTCGGGTTCTTCGTGTCTCAGCGGGGAATTGAAGCCAATCCCGACAAGATCAAGGCCATTGAGCAGATTGAAGCACCAAAGCGCGTCAAGGATGTGCAGAAACTTGCCGGTTGCGTGGCTGCTCTCAGCAGGTTTATCTCTCGGTCTGCTGAGCGCGCCCTGCCGTTTTTCAAATTATTGAAAAAGGCAGGTCCAATGAAATGGACTCCGGAAGCGGAGGCTGCGCTGCAAGACCTGAAGAGATACTTGTCCTCCCCTCCAATACTTGTCACACCTAAGCCACAAGAGAAGTTGCTGCTGTACATAGCGGCAACCAATCAAGTGGTTAGTGCTGCGTTAGTAGCAGAGAGGGAGGCAGATGATGAGCCAGCAACCGCGGCAAGCGCATCCTGCGACGAGCAGGGGGCTTCCCCGACAAGCTCTGGTCCCGACAAAGATGGATCTGCGCAGATGCACGAGGAGACACGGAAGAAAATGGTGCAGCGCCAAGTTTACTTTGTCAGTTCCCTCCTGCAGGGGGCTAGGTCAAGGTATTCTGTGTGCAGAAATTGCTTTTCGGCCTTCTCATGGCCTCGAGAAAGCTGCGCCATTACTTCCAAGCACATGAGATCACAGTCGTCACTCGCTTTTCGCTGAAGAGGATACTGCAGAATCCAGAAGCGACAGGCAGGATTGTTGAGTGGGCACTGGAACTGTCAAGCTTTGGCCTCAAGTTTGAAAGTACTTCAACTATCCAGAGCAGAGCATTGGCAGAATTTATAGCAGAATGGACGCCAACACCAGATGCAGAAATTCCAGAAACGAGCATCCCCGATAAGGAAGCAAGCAAAGAGTGGTTGATGTACTTTGATGGTGCCTTCTCGCTGCAAGGCGCCGGCGCTGGTGTGCTGCTTATCGCACCCACCGGAGAGCACCTCAAGTACGTAGTCCAGATGCACTTTCCCAAGGAGCAAGCAACAAAAAATACTGCAGAGTATGAGGGATTGCCTGCCGGTCTCAGGATTGCGGCAGACCTTGGGATCAAGAAGCTCATTGTCAGGGGTGACTCACAGCTTGTCATCCACCAAGTAAACAAGAATTATCAGAGTCCGTTGATGGAAGCTTACGTTGATGAAGTGAGAAAGCTAGAAGAGCACTTTGACAGCCTACAAATGGAGCATGTTCCAAGAGCTCACAACGCCATTGCTGATGGCCTGTCAAAGTGTGCCGCAGTTAAGATACCTGTGGAACCAGGGATCTTTGTGCTCAAGCTGACTCAGCCGTCCGTAACGCCATCAACTGGACAGAGCAAGAAGAGGAAGTTGATTCCTGGTGACTATTCGCCGGCAGAGCTTCCCGAAGCCGCCGCCAAGAAGGTCCCCAAGATCAACGCCAAGAGCGCTGAGGAGCAAGATGCTCCGGCAAGCCCTAGGGTTTGTTCCGTTGAAGCAGAAGCTCCCGATAAGTTTTGCTTCGGCAAGCTTGTCGGGGAACGTCAAGCTCCGGCAGAGGTGCAGCTCCTCGCCGTAGAAGCGGATGTTCCCGCAGCAGCTGAGAACAACACCAAGAGCGCTGAGGAGCAAGATGCTCCGGCAAGCCCTAGGGTTTGTTCCGTTGAAGCAGAAGCTCCCGACAAGTTTTGCTCCGGCAAGCTTGTCGGGGAACGTCAAGCTCCGGCAGAGCCGCAGGTTCTTGCCATGGAAGCGGATGTTCCCGCAGCAGCGAATTTGCCTTTAGTCCTTGTTGTCGAGCCACAAGCTCCAACCTGGGCGCAGCAGATTGTCCATTTCCTTCAGACTGGAGAACTTACCGAAGAGCAAGAAGAAGCGGAAAGAGTAGCCCGGCAGTCAAGTATGTACCAGTTTGTCGACAAGACACTGTACAGAAGAAGACTCAACGGTGTGAAATTGAAGTGTATTCACCGGGAAGACGGACAAAAGCTGTTGGCAGAGATACACGGAGGCATATGTGGTCACCACATTGGCGCAAGAGCACTTGTCGGCAAAGCGTTCCGGCAAGGTTTCTTCTGGCCAACAGCCCTCCAGGATGCAACTGCACAAGTAACCAAGTGTGAAGCGTGCCAGTTCCATTCCAAGCAGATACACCAGCCAGCTCAAGCTCTCCAGACAATCCCTTTATCCTGGCCATTTTCGGTCTGGGGGCTCGACATCCTCCGCCCCTTTCCCCGAGCTGTCGGGGGCTTTGAGTACTTGTACGTCGCAATCGACAAGTTCACAAAGTGGCCGGAAGTGGAACCAGTGAGGAAGGTGACCGCGCAGTCAGCCGTCAAGTTCTTCAGGTCGATTGTTTGCCGCTTCGGGATCCCTAACAGGATAATCACCGACAATGGTACACAATTCACGAGCCGCACCTTCATGCAATACGTCCAAGATCTTGGCGCCAAGATCTGCTTCACTTTTGTTGCTCACCCGAGAAGCAACAGTCAAGCGGAGAGGGCAAATGCTGAAGTGCTGCGCGGGCTCAAGACCAGAACTTTCGACAGGCTGCACAAGTGCGGAAGAAACTGGATCGAGGAGCTGCCGGTGGCTCTTTGGTCGATCAGAACGGCGCCAAATCGAGCCACTGGACAGACACCTTTCGCTCTAGTCTATGGAGCAGAGGCAGTTACCCCCACGGAACTCGTATACGGGTCACCTCGAGTGCTCGCTTATGATGAGCTCGAGCAAGAGCAGCTGCGGCAAGATGACGCGCTGCTCCTTGAGGAAGACCGTCTCCAGGCTGCTGTGCGAGCTGCTCGCTACCAGCAAGCTCTGCGCCGCTACCATAGCCGCAGAGTCAATGCCAGGAGTCTCGAGGAAGGCGACCTTGTTCTTCGGCGCGTTCAGTCCGCCAAGAATTCCAACAAGTTGATGCCGAAGTGGGAAGGCCCTTACCGGGTGAAACAAGTCACAAGGCCTGGCGCTGTCCGCCTTGAGACCGAAGATGGCGTACCAGTGAGCAACTCCTGGAACATCGAGCATCTTCGTAAGTTTTACCCGTAAGGCGCGGTTGTCGGACCCTGTCCGGCAACCACCCTTCTGTACAAGTCTTGCCGATGTTGCATGTAATCCTTTGTACAGAGCCAGGCGCAGACCCTGAGCACAAGTAAATGAAGCGCTGACACCCCGGGGTTATAGCATGCATGCTAGGTCGAGTCTCGTCCTTGGTTAGGGTTGATAGTGCCTAACAGTAGCTAACCCCTAACTTAGAGGTCGAGTGTCCGTCCCTTTGCTTTTCTTCCGTTCGCAGGGCTCGCATATCCTGGCCAGACTGCATAAGGACGAAAAGGAGAAGAAGGGCGTGCCGGCACCTGGGCCCCGGCAAGCCAGCATTGCTGGGGGCTGCGAGTGCCAAGATTCGTCCACGGCAAGCTAGAGTTGCCGGGGGCTGCAATATCAGATAAGTCTTTCGTCCCTCATCATGCATCCTCCTATGGACTGGGGAATGCGAAACCGCGTTTCTTCCCGAAAACTGCCGTGCTCCCTCAACTCTAGGCCCTGGGGCTCGTTTCCGGGGCCAAGTTTGGTCGAAGTCGCGGCAGCAAAGGGATGAAACGAGGAGGCCGCACCCACCTCGTTCCCGCCTCTGTCAAAGGCGTGAGAAAGGTCGAGCGGCGTGGGAAGGCGGCAGGGCCTGTTGCCGGGAGATGAAATGTCTGTCCGAGGGATACCAAGGATTTGCTCCTTGGCGTGGGTTCAACCCGCGAGACAAATAACCCGGCAAGCATCCCCTTTTCATTAAAAAACATCCCACTCAGGTACAGTCCATAGAGGATGAAAAACATGAAAGAGAGGATTACAAGTTTTCGATGCAGCTAAGGCCCGAAGGCTTACAAATTAAAAAGATAAGATGCCCGTAGTCCCTTTCCTGTCCCTCTCTTCAGGAGGTAGGTCAAGGAGGCGAAAAGGGCAAAAGGGGCGCCTAGGCGAGCTACGGGTGCCAGAAGACACCAAGAGAACATCCCGGGGGCCGTCCGAAGGCTGGACGGTGATGGCGGCGCCGGAAGCAGGGCTCGAAGACGGGGCGGCAGGACGTCAGCACGCTGTCGAGGGCACCACGCCCTCGTACTCCGACCTGACGGCCTTGTCGCCAGCCCTCTCCCCCTTCCGCAGCCTCCCTACGCCAGCCGCCCAAGGAGACGGCCCCGGGGAGTTCGAGGAGCCGGCGACACGGATGATGGGGTCACCGGTGCCGCACGAAGCGGTGCCCGACGCCTAGTCGGGCCCGCCATCCCGCCGCCCGCTACCCTCATCGTCGCTGTCGCTCTCCTCCTCGTCACTCTCGCTCGAGGAGGAGCCTTCGCTATCGGAGGAGCTGTCCACGCAGCACTTCGCCCGAGTGCCGAAGCACCCGAAGACCTTGACGGAGAGGAGATCGCCCTCCATCAACTTAAAATGGAGGGTAAACCCCTCCATCAGGCAGTGGATACGGACGAACGTCTTCCACCCTCGATCAAGATACATCACATTAGAGGTTGGGAATACAACGCGGACTCGCGTGCCGCTGATCCCACAGCCCCTCATGTGCAGTCTCAGTGTCTCGGGCGGGTCCAACTCCATCGCGCTCGCAAACGGAGCTGGAAGCCGGAGGCGACGACGAGGCGCCTGGCGCAGCCTGACGAAAAACTCGCAAGGGTCGTCCCCTATATGGACCGCCGTGGGGGGAGGAGCCGCCGGCGGAGGCGAAGCTGGCGCGCCGCCCCGTCCGCCTCTTCCCCGAGCGCCTCGACCTCGTCCTCGACCTCGCCCCCTCCCTCTTCCCCTTATGGCTGGCTCTGCCACCACGGGCGCGGGAGAGGGAGAGGTGTGCTGTCTGGCGGCGACCCTCGCCGCCACCGATGAAGGGCCAGGGTTCCCTTTCTCCATGGCGAATGGGAGAAAGGGGAGCAGAAGCTGAAGAAAGGAGGAGATGAGAGAGTGCGGGTTTCTGCGCCCCCCTCCCGCTCTTTATAAAGGAGCGAGGTGGGGGCTCGGCCGCCCCGCTCAACGAATCAAGGCACGGGAAGAGCAGGGAGTCGGAGCCGACCCGCTGCCTCTGCTCGCGACGGCCCAGATTCCCACTTCCACCGTCCGCGACCCCAAGCGCATGGGAGCCGCGTGGCGGGGATGCAGAACCGAGGCGACGGATGAGGCGGCCTCACCCCACCCCGTGATCGCGGGGAGTGGACGCCCCGAAAAACCGCGCACCGGCCCCGTCCAGTAAATGCACCACGCCCCCACGCCTACCTCCGTTTAGGTAGGAGGGCGTGAACCGTCCCCTTCATCATGGCTTGACGCATGCTCGCAGGGCTTAGCCCCGCGCACGCCGCCCACGTCACCCACGACGCCGCGTTTGACGCGTGCCGTTCTGGGCGTGCGCGGTGGAAGCGGAGAGATATGCGGCGTGACCTAGGCCGCGCGTGCCCGTGCACTGTTTTGGGCCTGGCCCAACAGCGCTCGGCACCGTGTCTGGCCCAGGCCCGGGGGCTCCTGTCGGAGTACTAGAGTAGGGGTACCCTAGTATCCCGAACTTGTGCACGGGCAGTCGCAGCGTCCCGCGGCAAGGCTTGCCGAGTGGCCGCCAAGACCCTCCGCGGCTACTTTGAAGACCATTCAAGAACAAAGTACTCAAACCAAGGCCCCGGCAAGAGGAGCTTGCCGGGAAGGCCAACCAAGGCCCCGGCAAGAGGAGCTGGCCGGGAAGGAAACAAGTCCCCGGCAAGAGGAGCTTGCCGGGAAGGCCACTCAAGGCATACCAAGAAGGCTTGCCGTGACGTGCCGCGCGTCCCGGCAAGGCCCGATGAGCGACAAGCTCCCGACCACGACAAGACGACGACCGCGGCAAGGAGCTTGCCGCGGGAAACCCCCACTTCGTGCCCGCGCTCCAGCACACCTGCCAACGTGTCGCTCTAGGACTCTCCCAAGCACACGTGGCAGGAGGCCGTGCAGCTAGGGGTGCGAGGTGGCAAGCAGGCGCTGACAAGATAACCATCGTGGCAAACGGTGGCGTCCCTAGCGGTCCCTTTCGGCACTGTTTAGGCGACACAGATGGGCAATTAATGCCCTTGTCCCCTGCCGCCAGGGTTAGGTATGATACACTGTAACAGGTAGCTGTACCTACCACAGCACCTTTCCATTTTTGCCCTTTACCTCCGTTGCCACCTGTGGGTAACCCCTTGAACATATAAAAGGAGGCCCATGTGCAACGTGAGGGGGGGAGGGAGCCAGTCCGAACACCCACGCTCGGTCTTGCTAGCCGCCGGTGTGTACTGTAGCACTCCGCGCTCTCGAGCTAGAAATCAATACCAAACCACAAAGCAGGAGTAGGGTTTTACGCATCCGTGCGGCCCGAACCTGGGTAAACCGCTCGCGTGCTTCGCCTCGATCTGCTCTTTGCGCGACCTCCGCCCCCGCCGAACCGAAAGGGACCCGGTCCGCCGGTCCCATAGGTGCCCGTGGATCAGCAACCCCGGCACGGATGTTTTTGTCGTGGTTCCGATAGGAGGTGCTATCGTACATCCACGTTGATGGAGACTTCAACCCACGGAGGGTAACGGTTGCATGAGTCCACGGAGGGCTCCACCCACGAAGGGTCCATGAAAAAGCAACCTTGTCTATCCCAACATGGCCATCACTCACGAAGGACTTGCCTCACTAGCAGTAGATCTTCACGAAGTAGGCGATCTCCTTGCCCTTACAAACTCCTTGGTTAAACTCCACAATCTTTGTCGAAGGCTCCCAAGTGACACCTAGCCAATCTAGGAGACACCACTCTCCAAGAAGTAACAAATGGTGTGTTGATGATGAACTCCTTGGTCTTGTGCTTCAAATGATAGTCTCCCCAACACTCAACTCTCTCTCATAGGATATGGATTTGGTGGAACGAAGATTTGAGTGGAAAGCAACTTGGGGAAGGCTAGAGATCAAGATTCATATGGTGGGAATGGAATATCTTGGCCTCAACACATGAGTAGGTGGTTCTTTCTCAGAAAATGTGTATTGGAAGTGTAGGTATGTTCTGATGGCTCTCTCCACGAATGAAGAGTGGGTGGAGGGGTATATATAGCCTCCACACAAAAACTAACCGTTACACACAATTTACTAATCTCGGTGAGACCGAATTGAGAAACTCGGTCGGACCGATTTAGCAAACCTAGTGACCGTTAGGATTTTCGGTGGGACTAAGATGCAACTCGGTAGGACCGATATGGTTAGGGTTAGGGCATAACGTAATCTCGGTGTGACAGATTACACAAACTCGGTGGGACCGATTTTGGTAATAAGCTAACCAGAGAGTTGGTCAGGTAAACTCGGTGGGACCGATCACTCTTACAAAAGGGAAACGGAGAGTTTACATTGCAATCTCGGTGGGACCGATCGCTCATCTCGGTAGGACCTAAAGATTACGAAGGGAAACAGAGAGATTACAACCCCATCTCGGTGTGACCGAGATCCCTATCGGTGAGACCGATTTGCCTAGGGTTTGTGGCAGTGGCTATGACATCTGAACTCGGTGGCGCCGGATAGAAAGAATCGGTGGGGCCGAGTTTGACTTTTGATTTAGGTCATATTTGGATGTGGGAAGGTAGTTGAGGGTTTTGGAGCATATCACTAAGCACTATGAAGCAAGAACCTCATCAAACAACACCTCATCCCTCCTTGATAGTATTGGCTTTTCCTATAGACTCAATGTGATCTTGGATCACTAAAATATAAAATGTAGTGTCTTGAGCTTTGAGCTTGAGACAATCTTTTTGTCATTAGTATTTTGAGGGGTCCACTTTCCTCATCCATGCCATGCCATTCATTGAGCTTTTCCTAAAATATTAATCTTGGAATAGCATTAGCTCAATGAGCTATATGTTGTTAGGAATTACCAAAACCACCTAGGGATAGTTGCACTTTCAATCTCCCCCCTTTTGGTAATTGATGACAACATATGAATCAAAGCTTCGGCAAATGATAATAAGTGAAAAACATTGTCGCTTTGGGAAGTATGTGAAAAGCAAGAGCTCCCCCTAAATTTGTGCATAGTTTATGATTTGCTTTGGACTGCAAATGCAGAGAGAGTTAGGCTCATGGGTTACTCTTCCATATCACATACATCTTGGTGGAGCGCTCAAAATGATAATAATTAAATACATGCACTCATCAGCAAGCAAAGTGAATGATCATATAGGGATAAAATGATAATGTCATCCAACAAGCATTAAGGTAGCATATGATCAAACACACGTGATCATCCAAGTATCACGCAGATAGAAAGTATCTCAAACAAGCAAATAAAGTTCAACCACCAAAGCAAGAGAGAATAAAAAGCAACGATCTCTCTCGAAGCCTATGATCTATACATTTTTCTCCACCTTTGGCAACAAGTTACCAGAAAGTTCCTAGAAAATGCATAGCACTAAATCGTCTCTCAGGCTTGGTCTTCAGGTGGTGGTGTCCGGATAACTCCAAGAACGAAGGCTTCAGTCGATGTAGATGGAGCTGATGGAGTAGGTGCTGGAGCTGGTGGCACTGAAGCTGTATGTGGTGCAGATGAAGTGGCTCTAGTGTC
The DNA here is from genome assembly GCF_003073215.2 of Triticum urartu. Lineage (NCBI taxonomy): Eukaryota > Viridiplantae > Streptophyta > Magnoliopsida > Poales > Poaceae > Triticum > Triticum urartu. The sequence goes on from NC_053024.1 coordinate 13,088,002, forward strand.
TGTTACTGGCACTGCAGCTGACCTCTGACCTCTAGGCACCCTGGCAAATGCATCAGTGGTTGTCTTGCCTTTCCTCTCCTGCATATCATCCTGAAGTTGCTCCACAACAGACTGGATCTCAGTTACCTTCACATCCAAGTCATATAACTTCTGCTCCACGATCCTTTCCAGGCTCTCCTGGTTTTGAGTCAGGGTGGCCAGCCCCTTCTCAATCCTTAGAGTGGAGGCAATCAAGTAGCCAAGCTGATCTTGCTTGCTCTTCAGAAGATACTGAGATGATTCTTCGTAGTTGGCATCCTAGCAGCCTTTTTAGCCTTTGCCTTCTCCTTCTTGGCTTGTGCGTGCACAGAAGATGGTTCATTTTAATCCATCACCACAGTGCTCTCCTCAAAGTCTGGGTAGATGGGCAGGTGCTCCTTGTCCAGCAGATATGTGCCAGTGCCCATCTTAGAGTTAATCAGCTCCTGGATCTGTGGGGCATACCCACAACTCCTCTTCTGATCTGCAGCTGTCCTCTTTATGGTTTCCACTATTAGGCTCATGACTTTGAACTTCTATGGGACATCAAAGATGTGAAGCAAGTTTATTGCATGGCCTCTGATCATCTTCTGATCTCCTGACTTTGGCAAGAGAGTGTGCCTGAGGATCCAGTTTATAGTTAGCAAGCCTGACAGAAGGTAATGTACAGATCCAAACTTGTGTGTCTCAAGAGCAGCATCTGGGATCTCCTTGTACATGTGTGCCATGGTGTTGTGATCCTTCTTCTTGTTGGCATAGACATCCAAGTCATCTTCACTCTCTTTTGGGGCATTGATCAATTTCGCCCATTCAGCAATCGTGGACTGGTACATAGTGCCTTCAGACATCCAGACAATCCTTCCATCTGGGTAGAAGTGAGCCATGGAGTAGAACTTCATGATGAGCTCATCATTCCATTTTGTGAGCTTCTGAGCCACAAACTCATCAACTCCACAAGCCTTGAAACTATCATATACTCCTGGATAGCGTTCATCATTCTCCCCGATGTACTCCCAGTCGACCCATCTCATGTCACACACTATGGGCTTCTTGTCAAGCAAGATGGTCTCATAGAAGTCATGATGTTCCTTTGTATGGAACCTGTAGTCCACAGCAGTCCTTCTCCTGGTGGCATATGGACCTGACTCCCTCCATAGCCTCAATCCTGAATCCTTCCTTATCTTCATGTTCTCAGCTACTGGATGAGCATCATTGTGATCTGGAATTTTTGGCTTCAACTTCCTCAAGAGATGTGACTCATCATCTTCTTCTTCCATTTCAACTTCAGGCACTGGGGCCTTGTTCTTCTCCTCAGCAGGGATGTTCCTAGTGCTCCTCTTTGGTTTTGGCTTTGGAGCTAGAGCAGCAGCCTTAGGAGCAGTCTTAGGCTTAGATGGAACAGCCCCTGCCCTGATGGCATCACCCATAAGCTTTTGAGCTTTGGGTGCTGGTGCAGCATCTTCTTCCTCTTCCTCTTCAGAATCTCTCATGATTAAGGATCTCCCAAGCACTCTGGCAGTGGTCTTTTTGACCCTCTCTTTCCTCTTCTTCTCTGCCACAACCTGCTCTTTGGGTGCAGATCCCAAAGTCTCTTGAGTAGATGCTCTAGCCTTAGACATTGGAGCTCTCTTGGCAGGAACCTTTTACTTCATGCCTAGCTTGGTCGCAGCAGCTGTGCCATATTCCTTTTTCAGGACTTCCCTCTTTGAGGTGGTTTCTTCTTCCTCAGCCACATAGTCCTCATCCTCTGACTCTGAGGTTCTTTTCTTGCTGGCCCTGGTGGCAGCATTTGGCAGATTGCTTGGTGTGCTCCTGCTGCCATCATCTGAGCTGCTAGAGGGACTAGTGCCCTCACTCATGTGAACCTGCTCCTCTGACCTGTTCTGACTGTCACTTTGATCAGACATAATGCAAACACTAACAGCTGGCCCTGTGAATAGATTATAGATGAGGTAGAGTGGATGAGCATCACAAAATGCAGAGGTTTTTGCAAAAGAATGAGTCAAAAACTTAGTTTTAGTTTTCCACAGAAAGCATTTCGGATCAACCGATTTGTAAACTCGGTGATACCGAAGCAGCTGTTGGAACCTAAACTAGTGAACTAGTCAGACCGAGTCACAGTTCGGTGGCACCAAGACTGCTAGGGTTTCACAAAGTCCTGAACTCGGTCAGACCGAGAATCACATGTGCAATGTCCTGAGCCAAATCGATGGAACCGAGTTCTACAACTCGATGGGTCCAAGAGGGCTTGAGCGGAAACCTAACCCTAAATTCTCAATTCACGACTAAACTACCGAGTGTTTTCGATGGATAGAATGATCTCAATCGTGGCAAGATACATGGCGAACACAATGTGCTAGGAATCAGATAAGGATATCACAGTGATCAAGTTCATACCCTAGTTCAGCGATGAACTCTCTACGGCGACAACGGTGGGGATGATTCCCGTTGACGGTGGCGGAGACTAGCGGCAGGAGGCAACTGGCGACGAGGAGGACGATCCGGAGACCCTGGAAGGCAGAGCGGGCTAAGCGCGGGCGAGGAGGTTCGGAAAGTTTTCCAAAATTTGACCCGTGGGTATATATAGCCCAACCCTGTCGGTGTGACCGAGTGAAACAACTCGGTGGCACTGAGATGCATAACTGTAAGCAGTTACTGCAACTCGGTGTGACCGAAAAGTTCAAATCGGTTGCACCGAGATTGAAAACCTAGATCGACTTAGTGATCTCGGTATGACCGAAATGGGTGAATCGGTCAGACCGAAACGCACAAAGAAGTTTTGGAAGTTTAAGTCTATGACGAATCGGGGACTCCGAGTGCTCCTCACATAGAGTGGTTCGAATCTGACTTGATCAAATTTTGTGATGCAACATGAATAGAGTTTGAGACGAGAAAAGCATAGATAGCTAGAGAAGGTTCTTAGGCATTCTTGTCCATCCACTTGGCCAAAAGAAAAGGAAACCAATCAATCAAAACAACAAGTGGATGTCCTCGAATGAGTAAATTATGCAACCAACATGCTCACACAATAAAATGGCAATTGAAATATGTGGCAAAGCATGCACAAACAATTCTAGCATCTATCAAGCAATTGGCGATGACTAGGTCATCTATATATGAGTATATTGACTTAGGAGTCAAATGAGAACATTTGATCATAGGTCATACTCATCGTTTAAGCACAAGTGGGGTTACCACTTTTACATAAAGCGTTGTTGTGTTCACACCATTAGAGTTGCTTTAACTCAATTCTTAGAGTAAAGCTCCCCCTAGATGTGAGATCCCCCCTAAGAGGGATGAACTAACCTTGGGTTTTGTCGATGATGACTTCATGTGGATGTTGAAGATGTGGATGCTCAATGTTGATGTGGATCATTTGGAGCTATCCTTTGGAGTGAGTTGCACTTTCAATACCTACACGGGTTAGTCCCACAAGGAACAAACAAGGATATCCATAGACATAGAGTGATGCACACACAAGATGATGTCTACAAAAGCTTTAGCTTACCTTGTCCCTTGTCTTACCAACAAGAGGGTTTGTGACTCCTTGAACTAGTGCAAGATGTGGAAGTTGATTGCACTTGTTCTTGCCAAAATGATAAGAGTGAAGTATGTTGGTGGAGTCACCCTCAATAACTCTCTAGTTCTTCTTCTTCTTCGGGATCCACACCATCTTGATGGGAATCCTCGGAGTTGTAGTTGTACTTGATGAAGTGGAACTTGATGTAGTCTTGGGAACCCACTTGACCAAGGCCTTAGGAGATTCTTCAAATGCATCAATTTCCTCTTGAAGCTTGTCCTTGACTTTTTTGCTTGTGGTCTTGTGGTGGAAGATCATCTTGAGCTTGTGTCCCTTTGAAAGAAGTAGGATCATACTTCTCTTGTTGAGGAACAAACTTCGTCTTGGGGTATTGAACTTTCGTTTAAAACCAATACCTTGATTCTTCCGGTGCCTTCCTTGCTTCCGTACAATTTCCTCGAATTGCTTACTCTCGGCAAGGCTCTTGTAAACACCTTTCTCTATAATTCCCTTCATTAAGCTATTTTCTTGCTCAAGTGTAACTTGGCTAAGAGAATCATTAGTGGAATCAAGAGAACTACTAGAAGCAACAGCATTGGATTTAGCATGATTATTGTTACTACTAGAAGAAGAATCTTTCTTGTTCTTGTTACTAGACTTGACTTGAGGCATGTAAGTGGATAAGAGTAAACGCTTGGCAATATAAGAAGAACTTTTCTTGCGAAGATCATCATTGATTGCCTTTAAGAACTCATGCTCTTGCTCAAGGTTGAGCTTTTCAAAACGTAATTTCTCATGAGTCCTTAAAAGTTCTCGACGATCTCCTAAGATAGTTTCATGAGCTAACTTAAGAGTGTTTAGTTCTTTAGTTAGAGACTCAATCTTTTCCTTATCATTGTCATTCGTTTCATCATAGTATTCACCACTATAGTTGTCAACAAGTAAATTATCATCACCTAACAAGTCATCACTATTGAAATCAACATACTCGGGGTGTTATACCTTTGGACCTTTGGCCATGAAGCATCTTCCAATTCCTTCATTTGGTGAATCAAATATGTCGTAGGAATTGGTTGACACAAGTGCTAGACCGGCAACACCTTCATCTTGAGTATATTCGATGTCGGAGTGATAGCTTCTCTCGGAGTCATTGTCGGAGTTGGAGCCGGATACCCATTCACCAACATGAGCTTGATGTCTTCGTTTTGTGTAGCTCCTTGATGACTTGTCCTTCCTTTCCGAATCCTTGCTTCTCCGAGAGGGTCTTCGTTCATATCGATCATCCCTACTCCTTCTCTCCCTTGATGGTGATTCTTCTCTTCTACTTCTTCTTTTGGGAGAATCTTCTCTTCTCTTGTGGGGAGCCGTACACTCATTAGGATTTTCGGTGGGACTAAGATGCAACTCGGTAGGACCGATATGGTTAGGGTTAGGGCATAACGTAATCTCGGTGTGACCGATTACACAAACTCGGTGGGACCGATTTTGGTAATAAGCTAACCAGAGAGTTGGTCAGGTAAACTCGGTGGGACCGATCACTCTTACAAAAGGGAAACAGAGAGTTTACATTGCAATCTCGGTGGGACCGATCGCTCATCTCGGTAGGACCGAAATGTTACGAAGGGAAACAGAGAGATTACAACCCCATCTCGGTGTGACCGAGATCCCTATCGGTGAGACCGATTTGCCTAGGGTTTGTGGCAGTGGTTATGACATCTGAACTCGGTGGCCCCGGATAGAAATAATCGGTGGGGCCGAGTTTGACTTTTGATTTAGGTCATATGTGGATGTGGGAAGGTAGTTGAGGGTTTTGGAGCATATCACTAAGCACTATGAAGCAAGAACCTCATCAAACAACACCTCATCCCTCCTTGATAGTATTGGCTTTTCCTATAGACTCAATGTGATCTTGGATCACTAAAATATAAAATGTAGAGTCTTGAGCTTTGAGCTTGAGCCAATCTTTTTGTCCTTAGTATTTTGAGGGGTCCACTTTCCTCATCCATGCCATGCCATTCATTGAGCTTTTCCTGAAATATTAATCTTGGAATAGCATTAGCTCAATGAGCTACATGTTGTTAGGAATTACCAAAACCACCTAGGGATAGCTGCACTTTCAGGTATATATTAACTCATAGACTCACTAAAACCAAGTCACATAGACTCGCTAAAGCCGGCATGTCGCACTGGGGACGACGTGAAAAATGGCACTAGCAGGCACGCCTGATGCCGCTCAATGGCGGTGGCCTCAGGTCCACCTGTGGTCCACCCATCATGGATGCCGAGGCAGGTCGCCCGGGTAAGCGTCGTTCGGGCAGATCGGACAATGCGGAGTGCCCCCGAGGAGCCCCCGCTGCACGCCGCAGACGGAGCGGAGCACGCTCTTGCCTGTGAAGGCCCCTGTGAAGTGTGTACTTCAACATCATTTATAGGAGAGTAATGTATGTAATGAAATTGCATAACATTGTACTGAAACTACAAATTTTAAAATGGTATTTAAGTTCTATTATCGTTGTGCAATATAAGGTGACATATATATCGTAACTACAATTGTACACAATCGTCTGAAAGTCTTAGATGGTGTTATTTAAGTTTTTAAATGGTGTTATTTAAGTTTTCTCCATTTTTCAAGAATTTTAGAAACTTGTTGAACATCAATTCAATAAGAAAATTATCGCAGTCCAAAGTGACTGGGGACGGGAGTATGAAAAGTTAAAGACCTTCTTTCCTGACATTGGGATTGAACATCATTGTTAGGGCACCGAGGAGGGTAGCCGCTACCGTTGTTTCCTTGCTGATGGTAGCCGTCGCCACCACCACTACCGTAGTGGCTACCGCCGCCACCACCACCACCGTAGTGGCCGCCGCCGCCACCCTTGTTGTCGTTGTAGCCGCTAGGGTTGTATCTAGTAGAAGTTGTTGTAGCTGTTGCCGCCACCACTAGTGCAAGATCCGCCGCTGCCACCCTTCTATTGACTGCGGGAACCTTTGTTTGATCCCTGGCGGCCGCGAGAAGCATGGTCGGCGGAGGACTTAAAGTTGTCGATGCCCGTCCCATGGAATATCTCAACATGCTGGTCGAAATTGGCTACTATGGAGAAGAGGTTCTCGACGGTGACCGGATCAGTGCGTGCATCCAAGGCGGAGATGTGTTGGGAATGTAGTATTCAAAAAAAATCCTGCAATCACGCAAGATCTATCTAGGAGATGCATAGCAACGAGAGGGGAGAGTGTGTTAACGAATCCTCGTAGACCGAAAGCGGAAGCGTTTAGTAACGCGGTTGATGTAGTCGAACGTCTTCGCGATCCAACCAGTCCTAACACTGAACGTACGGCACCTCCGTGTTCAGCACATGTTTAGCTTGATGACGTCCCTCGAGCTCTTGATACAGTTGAGGACGAGGGAGATTTTCATCAGCACAACGGCGTGTTGACCGTGATGATGAAGTTACCGGCGCAGGGCTTCGCCTAAGCACTACAACGATATGACCGAGGTGTGTAACTATGGAGGGGGGCACCACACATGGCTAAGAGAAGACTTGGTGTGTTTGGGGTGCCCCCCTCCCACGTATATAAAGGGGGAGGAGAGGTGGCCGGCCCAAGAGGGGCGCGCCATAGGGGGGAGTCCTACTTGGACTCCCGGTCCAAGTAGGATCCCCCCCCCTTTCCTATTCCCACTAGGAGAAGGAGGGAAGAAGGAGGAGAGAAGGAAAGGGCCCCCCAACCCTGGTCCAATTCGGTTTGGGCTTGGGGCACGCACCACCACCTGGCCGCCGCCTCCTCTCTCCACTAGGACCCATGAAGGCCCATTAACTCCCCCCCCCCCGGGGGGGGGGAGTTCCGATAACCCCCGGTACTACGAAAAATGTCTGAATCTTTCCGAAACCATTCCGGTGTCCAAACATAACCTTCCAATATATCAATCTTTATGTCTCGACCATTTCAAGACTCATCGTCATGTCCGTGATCTCATCCGAGACCGCCTAATGCACGCTTAAGCGCCTAAGTTCGACAAAATGCCAAGTCGCTGCCAAAGCGCCTTACCACATAAGCAACGCATAAGCATCACCTTATGAACGCCTTGAAAACCATGTTCCTAACGGTCTCATGTTGTCTTCTCTTATTCATTTGTCTTTATTGTGGAACTGTTGTTAATTGTTGACTTCTTCTGATTCTAGGCACAATCATTACTGGTGGATGTAATGGAGCTGAAATTTTAGGATGACTATCTGCTTTGATGTGTTGAAACGATTGAAGTGGTAAGAAGATCTTCTGATTGTAGTTCGTGAGATTTGGATTGTTTGATTTTTCTTTGGAAAATACATGGTGGCCAATGTGGGTCGCATGCACTCTCAAACTATGGTTAAGTAAAACGGTGGTGATGCTGAGTAAAAACTGACTCCTTTTGGGATTATAAATGATTGAACCTAATGTTGCATGCAGAGAGCTCACTTGATTTAGCTGTTTCATATTCTATAAGTTGAAAGTAATGTATTAGTAGCCAATTTTGTTATAACAATCACCAGTCTCATCATTCAACTTCCCGACCTAAAATGATAGTGTGAAAAAGTCTCCTGTTGTCAGCGGTATTCCTAGGAGATGGAGCCCGTACTATGATATTGGCTGTTCTTTTTTGAGGGGATATGACATAGCTCTTTTTTATGTTACTGAGCTCATCATAGGTGTTGTACTGTCTTGTTCATACACTGTGACATAGGTGTTGTTATTTGATTTTATCTTTATATTTGTATCTGGTCCCTAACTTTAACACTTCTGTTTTCTCCAGGTGAAGAAAGGACTGCTGCGGTTGTTAGTTGTCACTGAGTTTATCACATCGCATCCATATGTTCGGCAGTGTTTATATGTTATATTAAAAAATTATTAAGAGCGCACTTAAGTGTAGCAAGTATGTAATGTAGCAAGATGCGTGCTTTTGAATACCTAATCCGGGAAATTTCGGTCTAACTATCCTAATATTATTTCAAGTTGGATTTCACCATGTCTTGCTTTTTCTACATGCATGTGCTTGTACTAGTATGTTTGCGTGTGCTCGTCAACTCTGGTTTGGAATAAGAATGGCAACGTTGTGCTACGAATGACAGATGGTTGCTCTAGATTTTTTATTTTTTTTACAGATTCTGGATATGTTGCATGTCAGTGAGTTGATCAAATCAAATATGCACCCATTTGACCAAAACGAACCGTCAAAGGCACAGTTCTTATCTTAATCTACAAGTTACTTCAATGTTTACATGACTGAAATTAATGCGGTAGAAAATTGAATGAGACTTTCTTACCCTCGGAGTTGATGTGCCGTAGTACTGCAACGGCAGCGAGTCCACATTCCTAGTACTCTAGATCGCAAAAAAATGGCAGGATTAGAAGAGTGAGGCTGCAACTGCTGTCCACTATTTTGGTACACACTGATTGAAGATCCAGAGACAAGGCACAGAGCTATCAGCGCTCCTGACTGAATTTTCTTTTCCTGAGAGGCTAAGAGTGAGGTTACTGCCGCTGCCCACAGATTTGTAATGGAAGGACTCTGTTGTTTTTGTGGCAATTTTCTTGTTCAGTTTAGTCTACAGTAACATTCATGATTACAAGAATAAGTATGCACAAATAAAATAAACTGACAAGAGTAACAAGAGTAAGGGCCTGTTTGATTTCAAATAAGTCACCAACTTAGGGCCTGTTTGGTTCCAATAAGTCATCTGATTTATAAGTCAGGTGACTTAAAACCAGTGACTTATAAGTCATGCCTGTTTGGTTGTCACCTGACTTATAAGTCACCTGAGCACACCTTCCCATCTTGTTTTTTAATGTAAAGGTGGTGGGATCCATGCAAAAGGGGATGACTTATAAGTTTTAAGTTGGGTGGAGCAACTTATGACTTATAAGTTGGGGTGACTTATAAGTTATGTCTGTTTGGCAAAATAAGTCATTTTTTACACTTTTCGACTTATAAGTTGGTGACTTATTTGAAACCAAACAGGGCCTTATAAGTCAAAAAGTGACTTATTTTATCAAACAGACCCAACTTATAAGTCATAAGTTGCTCCACCCCAACTTAAAACTTATAAGTCATCCCCTTTTACATGGGTCCCACCACCTTTACATAAAAAATAAGGTGGGAAGGTGTGCTCAGATGACTTATAAGTCAGATGACAACCAAACAGGCGTGACTTATAAGTTACTGGTTTTAAGTCACCTGACTTATAAGAAAAGTGACTTATTAGAACCAAACAGGTCCTAAGTTTGCTACAGGAGGAAGGAAACATACATACACCGAGGACAGTGGACAAGCTTTTAATTAGTCACAAGGGGTTCCCGTTTACAAAGAATGGGAAATAGTTCATAATTGGTACATAAGCTTTTAGTGTATAGCCGTGAGAAAAAAATCAGCAGTAGCTCAAGAAAACAAAGTTCTCTGCATTTCTTACACCATGTTTTTCTGTGTCCACCCGAAGCACCATAATACATTGTTTCAACCCTGTGTTCATGCTAACAATATTTTAATAGAAAGATGACTGCCTATCCTTGCCGTGGTCGTAGGTGCCGACGGTGTGGTACTCATACCGTGTCAGGTCTAGACTCACCTTGAGCATGTACTTGACCTCATCCGCCACGGCACGGTCATGTAGCTCCGTTGTTCCCACGCCGCTCTGGTGGTGGCGGCTGGCGCTGGCGACCTCCACGGGATTAAATTATGGGCATTCCCACATTCCCATGAGCGCTGCGTGCAACGAGTGATGCGTCTTCACCCACTTCCTGAAGTCTCGGCTCCGGTACAATACTGTAATCCCCTTAGGCCTTATATAATGGGAGGTGCTTAAAGAGATGCTTAAAAAAATAAACCTGGTTTTCTGAAGCACCGGTGTCTATTTCTACAGGAGAGATGCTTAGTTAAACGTCTATCCTATACAAATAAGCACCGGTGCTTAAGAAAAACCTGATTTATTTCTCTAAGCACCTCCCATTGTTCAATGTCTCAGGTTCTCCTTGCTGCACACCACCAACCTCCAGTGCCTACACATATATTAGGTATAACATATATTCTTTATGGATGTGTCTAGGACTCAGTCGACTGAGACTTCGCGAAGTCTCAATCGAATGACGTCACCTAGAGCTGACTTGGGCTGTTCTGCCTCCCTGGTTAGTGGGTTCTAATTTCTCCTGTTATGGGCTTGAGTTCTGGGCTTTTCTTTGTCTGTTCTTTTTTTGTTTGGGCTGTTTGTTTGTTTGTCTTTTTTGTCAAAAGAAAAAAGCTACACCCCATAACAGAGACAGCTAAAAGGCCCATTCTGTACCTAAAAGATGAGAAATCCTTCCGTTCCCTGTTTCTTCTTTTTGTCAAAAGGAGCCTCGTTGAAATTTTTCCATGCACAAGTTAGGTTGCTCTATGGGTGTGCACACTTTGGTTAGAGCTGGGTTCAGTTGGTGAAAACAATCAGCTTTGTTTATCAGTTTTACAAAAAACAGAGGTGCTGGGAACATGATAGGAGCTACTTCAAAAACCGCTCACAAGCTACTTCAAAGAAATTTGGCCACTTCATTTCCGATTAGACACATCGAAAACTGCCCAAGAAAAAGGGAAATCCTTCATTTCGGGGCAATGAGAAATTGGGCTCCGCTCGAGCAAAAACACAAACACAGGCAGAACAAAAAATCATTGGCACCTCAGTCGTTACTCTAACATTTAAACTAGTCTCTTGCGCCGGGATCTCTCTATGAATGGTAATTTTGGCACACATATGTGAACCCTAGAGAGAAAACTGAAGTAAGGGTGCTGCATTTTGGTGCGCAAACACAGCGGTGGCGATTGATTTACTTGGGAAGGTAGGTACCTTATCTGCTCTGCAGGGCACGAGTTAGCCTGAAGTCGCACCAGCGTGGCCGTGGATCTCGACGCCGGCGACTTGCGTCGTAGACACCTTCGAGGTACGGGCCCCGTGTGCGACCTTCTCTTGTCCTCTCTCCCTCTCCCCCTCTCTCTCTCTACTTGTATCTAAATTAAAACAGTGATGGCTAGATATTTCTGGGAGAATGTTAGAAGACGTTGGTGAGACTCCCCGTTGGCCCCTCCAACAAAACAAAGTCCAGATACAACCATGCTGAAAAGACATGCAATTGTAGTCGGATGGTGACACTTGCAGTTGCATGCCTAGTGTACACATGCAACTACCCCCGGCTTTCCTGTCCTCGAGGAATGGGTTTGCAATTGGCACCCAAAAAGTAAAAAATGAAGAAAAATGCATCCTTTTTGTCACTCCAACGGTAGTGACCACAAGACAAGCTATAACCCATATGAAAATGCAGAGGTGGATATGAATTGCATTTGGGTGCCGACACTTGTAGTTGCAAGTCTAGTGGCATACATGCAATTGCAGTCGACATGGTCCACATGCAGTTGCAACTCAGGGAATGGGCATGCAACCGGCACTCAATTTTTTTAAAAAGAATGAATCCTTGTCGTTACCCCAGCGGCAGCAAGACAAGCTATAACACATATAAAAATGAAGCTCAGGGGTGGACATGAACTGCAGTTGGGCGCCGACACTTGCAGTTGCGACTCTAGTGGTAGACATGCAATTGCATGTCCACATGGCTCGCATGCAGTTGAAACTCAGGGAATGGACATGCAACTAGCACCCCCCAAAAAATGCATTCTTGTCGTCACCCAGGCGATGGCACACAAGACAAGCTATAACCCATATGAAAATGTACCTCAGGGGTGGACATGAATTATAGTCGAGAGCCGACACTTGCAGTTGCGAGTCTAGTTGCAGACATGCAATTGCATGTCGAGATGGGCCGCATGCAGTTGCAACTCAGGGAACCGGCATGCAACTGGCACAAAAAAATGCATCCTTGTCATTACTCCGGCGGCGGCACAGAAAAAAGCTATAACCCACCAGAAATTGCAGCTCAGTGGTGAACATAAAATTGCAGTCGGGTGCCGACACTTGCAGTTGCGAGTCTAGTGACAAACATGCAATTGCAGTCGACATGGCCCGCATGCAGTTGCAACTCAGGGAATGGGCATGCAGCTGGCACAAAAAAATGCATCCTTGTTGTCATCTCTAGCGGCGGCAACACACAAGACAAGTTATAACCCATATGAAAATACAGGTCAAGGGTGGGCATGAATTGCAGCCGGGTGCCGACACTTGCAGTTGCGAATCTAGTGACACACATGCAATTATAGTCAACATGGCCCGCATGCAGTTGGAACTCCGGGAATGGGCATGCAACTGGCACCCAAAAAATAGAAAAAAAAGTATCATTGACATGCAATTATAGTCAACACACAAGACAAGCTGTAACCCATATAAAAATGAAGCTGAAGGGTGAACATGAATTGCAGTCGGGTGCCGACACTTGCAGTTGCGAGTGTTGTGATAGACATGCAATTGCAGTCGACATGGCTTGTATGCAGTTGCAACTTAAGGAATGGGCGTGCAAGCACCGAAAATAAAATATAAAATAAAAATGAATCCTTGTGGCCACTCCGACGGCGGCACACAAGACAAGCTTATGACCCATATTAAAATGCAGCTCAGGGATGAACATGAGTTGCAGTCGGGTGTCGACACTTGCAATTACAAGTCTAGTGACCGACATGCTATTGTAGTCGACATGGCCTGCAAATAGTTGCACCTCAGGAAAAATGGGCATGCCATTGGCACCAAAAAAATAAAAATAAATGAATCCTTGTCGTCACTCCCACACCTGTGGCACACACAAGACAAGCTATAATCCATATGAAAATGCACCTCAGGGTGGACATGAAATTGGCGCCCCCTCTCTTTAGTTTCCGGCGTGTTGCAACCCTTGCAATTGAAGTCGGCATGATTACGTGTAAATGTGGTGCAACAAAAAAATTAGTAAAAAGCATGAAAAGTGAACATGCCTGTTCATAGACTACTACTACAACAAAAACACACATAAACTTTTAGTCTTTCACGTCTTGCAAAAAAATAAAACTTGCACGTGGTCATGTGAGAGAGATGAATGGCCAACGTGAGAAAATGGGCAACACGAGCACTGGAAAAAAGCCCAGCCTAGAAGAAAGGCTAATAAAATATGGACAAAGAAAAAACACACAACACCCGTTGCGGTAGTATCCATCTCCAAGTGTCCAACACAGACGAAAAGGCAAAAAGAAAAAAAAATATAACGGGCCGGCCGCACCGGTAGAACAGGCTGATACTCGGGACATCAGCGATCGTGAAAAGCTGGAAACGATCGAACGAACGGGGACATAGACCGACACTTCGCTAAAACTCAGTCGACTTTTTAGCAGTCCCCATTCTTTATGTATAATCATAGCACAGTACATCGTTTGGGGGGGGGGGGGGCACAAGATCCATTCAAGGACCAAGATGGGAATTATTAATGGCGTGGATGAAATAAAATTTACATACTCGTCGGGTCCGTACCATCCAATCAACTTGTAAAGAAAATTTGTTCGGAGGACCAAGATGGGAATTATTAGTGGCGTGGATGAGATAAAATTTACGTACTCATCGGGTCCGTACCACGCTGTCGTGGGATCATGGAACGCGCTCGCATTGATGCCGTGGTCGGGACTAATGATTAGGTTGTAATCGGGCTTGACCCACTCCCGAAGGAAGGGGTCGGAGAGGTTGGCCGAGTACACGACGTTCTGCACCTGGTTCTTATCAGGGTCGATGCCGGTGTACATGATGACATGGACGCCATTGGGAAGCATGGTGGCCGAGTAGCTGTGGATGTCGAAGGACCTAGTGGCTGGTGGGGGAGATCGCGGGTTCCAGGACCACCCAGTCGATGAGGCCGGTGGAGACGGAGCGCGCCCAAATGATGTTCCTCCACACGACGCCCTTGGGGTTGTATTGGTAGAAGAGGTGGTATGCCTTGACCCACTTCTTGAAGTCTCGGCTTCGGTACAACACCGCAATCCCACTCATGTTTTCCTTGTTGTCCACGACCAACCTCCAGTGTCTGCACATATATCATGTACGTACAATATATAATCTTCACGTATAATCATAGCACAATATATAGTTTCGAGGGGGGGGGGGGGGGGGACGCCCCCCTCCCCCCACCCCAAGCTTTGAGCCAACTTGTGAATAAAATTTGTGCAGCTTCCCAGCGTGGACGGCAATCGTGTACCTAAGATTTAACAAGATTTCTGCAGCTTCCCGGCCTTGACTAATCCGTCGTGATCACACATGATGAGCCGCTGCCGGATCAAAGCCCCACTTGCGTTCTGCCGGAGTGACTCCAACGGCGGAGCTCGGGTATCCTACCGGCGCAGGCGGCGAACCTATCGGACGGCTAACTCCTCCCCAGTCGACATATTCGGAGTTTCCAGACTCGAAACCGCTGCCCACCATGTCGACGAAGGCTGTAGGTCACTGGAGATCAATATGTGATATTATTTTTCCTTTGTTGCTTTAGGTTGGCGGTGTTGCAGAGAATCCCTTGTAAAAAATAGTCAATTTGCGGTAAAAGCTAGGCTGACATGGCAGTCACGTGGCCGATTTTTGTCCCTTCCGAATCAATGTTGGCATTATTTGATCAAATGAAGGAGTTTATGGCCTAAATCGATCAAGTCTGGATTTGTTTTCTTAAAGCATGCAATCAATTTGAGTTAATGGACTAATGACACATTTCACTTCTATTTTGGTGTGTAGGTAGATGCTTCGGCCTCGGTGCCTCGCATTCTAGCTTAATAGAATTATGAATTTATGATTTTGTGAGCTCGAGGATGCAAAGGTGGGTATTTTGACTATTTTTTTTTTAAAAGAAGAGTTGGTAACAAATATTCCCTCCTATCCATAATAATTGCCGTGGTTTTAGTTCAAATTCAAACTAAAATCACAACAATCATTACGAATCAAAGGGAGTATTAAATTTCTGTTGGAACAAATAGAAAAGTCATTTTTTCATAATATGGATTTATTTTTTAAAATCCTGCATGCTCAAAGTACAAAACAGAATCAAATTTATGGGTACGTAGAGCACAAGTTAGTTTCAAAACAGAAGAAAGATGTGACCTTTCAAGTACGTGGAACGGCATGGAATTCGAATGACAAAAAACAAGGCATTTCTCACCGGCCGGGATAGCACGACTTCACCGAATGTCGCCATTAAAGTTCAATGGTACCAACATCTTACATGGTCTAAGGAAAAAAGCATGGTTTCCCAGCAGTCCGACCACGGGGTGCTCTTGTCGATGCGCACGCTGAGGGCCACCTCCATGCCACCGCCGCCCGCTCCTGGGACCAGTTACGCCGCCAGCACCGAGAGGAACGTCGGCTCGCCGGCGGCGACCACGGTGCCCGGCGAGGGGCTGCTCCTCATCTGCATCTCCACCAGGACGACGTCCGTCTTGCCGCCGTTGGATGCCGCCAGGTTCGCCCACATCTTGCACGTGAACCGCGGCCAGGTCGCCGCGCTCGGCCTGGCGCACACCACGCACACGGCGGACGCGGACGCGCCGAGCGCGCCCACGGTGAGGACGAACACGCGGCCGTCGTCCTCGCCGACGAGCAGCAGCCGCGGGGCCGACACGGGGATCCGGAACCGGCTCACCTTGCCGTACTGGAAGCTGCGCATCGGCACCGAGTGGACGGCTTGGAGGTGGCCGGTGAGCAGGGGCGCCGCGCCGACGAACTCGCAGCCTGGCGCCGTGCAGCGGCAGGGCGCGTGCGGGCACGCGCTCTGGTGCTCGCCCGCCTCGTGGTACGTCACGTACTTCTTGCAGCCGGCGTCGGGGCACTCGATCCTGGTCGACGACACGACGGCGTCCAGCGCGGGGCAAAGAATACATGAATATAACTTTTTTTAAATGTTTGTTTCTTTGAAAAATGTTAAGAATTCCAAAATTTCCATTGTGTTTTGAAAAGAAAAAAAAATGATCAGAACATTGAAAAGTACCTGTGTACTGTCAATATTATGGAAGATAGCAAAGATTGGTGTAGTCATTGCAATGTTTTGGGCATTTCCAAATGTTGTGTTGACACCCAGCAGAAGCATCCTCTGGACGCCATGGCGCCTCTACATATTCCCGTTGAGCCTCGCACAGACGCAGCCCACGCTTCTGACGATAGGCAAGAGCGCAGGTGGCGATGGAGATGGATTCCTTGTGGTTGTCGAGACCGGAGAGAGGGATCAGCGCAAAGTACTCCTTTGTTTGGAAAAACTTGTCCCTCAAATGGATGTATTTAACACTAACTTGATGATAGATACATTCATTTGGCGGACAAATTTGGACAAGCTTTCTCGAACGGAGGGAGTAGTCCGTAGTCTCACTCCGTCATCTCTATCCTGAACTGAACTGAACTGAACTGAACAACTGAACAGCACCTTTGCAGTGGTGGTGGCGCTGTCCTTTGCAGTTCAATGCAGGAGTAGCCACTATTTCTTTCTTTCTTTTTCACACTTGACCCTCCGATGCGATGCAGTGCTATGAACTCAGCCGTGCTTGTCTCGTTGCGCACCCGGCGATACGTGGACGCATGCATGCATGAAAGTTGTGGTTCCTGTGGTGGTAAGTTTTAGCTTTGCCCCAAGTCGAGAAAAAAAATAACGTTTGACCAAGTCTACGGACAAATGTACCGACACGTCTACAACATCAAAATAGTTTTGTTAGACTCATCACAAAACATATTTTGATAGCATATACATTTGATGTTGTAGATATTAGTAATTTTTTCTACAAATTTAAAGAAGTTCAACTTTGGACATAGCTAGAACTACAAGTATCTTGAAACGAATGTATGACGAAAATTCATGGTCACAAGCGAGCGCACAACCCACAGCAGTATAGCGACTTAGTCATGGGTGTTTCTGGTCCCTTCTGTGCCGTCTTCCTGTTAAACGCCGTTCACGCCGTGCTCGCTCGAAACTGGCTTTCACTTCGCTTAATAATATATAAAGCAACCATATGAAATAAAGTACACGACTGAACAATAGAAGATGATGAGGTAGTCCTCATACAATGCCAATCCTGAGATAATCGAACTACGCAATAACGCAACTACTCTATCTGTTAGAGTTGTGCCGAATATTATTGTACAAGGTAGGTTATAGTTGGACTTGGTTTTGGACTGTGTGTAGATGGGGTAGGAGTTGTGTCTTAATAAGACACTTGTATCCTAGGCCTCTCATATATAGCGGGGGTAGACACACGATGTAACCTATGCCAACATAATAGCACGGGCACGCGGGGGGAGCCGGCGGCGTGTGCCGGCGCCCGGGCGGCCGGGGTGCGGTATTGTAGCGGTATCATGGAAAGGAGCGTCCGTAGTCAGACCCCGGGATGTAGCCATGATGGTGAACCTCGTTAACAAATCTCGGTGTCGTGCTCGTGTGATTGCTTGTTTCTCGGATGATCAATGGTATGCCTCGGATTTATTCTAACAAGTGGTATCATGAGCAAGGTTATAAGAAAACTGCGGATAGTTGATCTAGAGGTAGAAAACAGAAGATTTTGTCAGGTTCATAGTGCGGGAGTCAGCCACGAAAGTTGCGTCGGTTTTAGGAGCCGAGGAGAGCAGCATCAGTGGCGGTTAGCAAGATGGATCGGTGACGAGGATTTCTTTCGTGGAGGCGATCGGCTGTTTCGAAGCGATGGGAATCGGCAAGTCAGATCGGATCGGCGGCACGACCGGTTTTGGCGGCGGCGTACAGGAAGCAATCGGAAGCGGGATGCAGTTCGGTTCGCAGCAGGAGTTCTCGGCGAGATAGATCATGGGCGTGGTGGATGGCTGCCGCGTGAGGCAACTGCGGCGGCGCGTACGCACAGTGCGTCTCGTTCGTGAGCTGGCTGGTCAGCAAGTCCAAAGCTTGTACGTCAGGGGCGGCGGCAAGAGGCCCATGTGTCCTGATCTAGTACGGAAGCTGCGGAGGCCCAAGAGTTGTTGAGTGATTGGCTGCGGTGGGTTGGCCCTGCCGGTGCGTGCCGCAGGAGCTAGCTGGTGCGATGCATGTGCGTGGTCCAGGCTGAGATCGATTCCGTGTGAGCAATTGGTAACCAGATTTGTTAAGGAAAAAGGAGCGTCACGAGCCAGCACATTTGCAATCAGGAGCAGGAGAGTAAAGGAATAAAGTCTAAGCTTGATGTGGAGTACGTCAAGATGGTTTTTGCATGGACACAGGAAAAGCTAAGCTACGTGGGATTTTATTGGCTCTTTTGCTTGGTACATGGTCATGTATGGAGATGGCAGCGTGTAGGTATTGTTTCGGCTGTGGCCGGATGGTAATCGAGGCGCAGGAGTCATGGGTCCAGTACAGGTCGACGGAAGTTGGTATTTTGGGTTAATGCTTACATTGACAGGCTATCTGAATTCAAGTGTTGCAGGAATTGTTTGTGCGACGGATATGCTTGATGGAGTAGTAGGATGCCAAGTTGATCAAGATGAACACTGTGCGGCGAGAGGCAACATGCGTATAAGGCTTGGAGGAGTCTAGAGCGTGTTGGTGAGGGATCATGCATACACAGGGGGTCAAGCAATGTACGGAGATGTGCGGAGCAGACACGACGCAGGGTGGAGCATGGTTGCAGTCGGATAATTTTCGGCTGGGTCGGACTGGATTGTCTGTGAAGGAAATATGCCCTAGAGGCAATAATAAACTTATTATTTATTTCCTTATTTCATGATAAATGTTTATTGTTCATGCTAGAATTGTATTAACCGAAAACATAATACATGTATGAATACATAGACAAACAGAGTGTCACTAGTATGCCTCTACTTGACTAGCTCGTTAATCAAAGATGGTTATGTTTCCTAACCATAGACAAAGAGTTGTTATTTGATTAACGGGATCACATCATTAGGAGAATGATGTGATTGACTTGACCCATTTCGTTAGCTTAGCACTCGATCGTTTAGTATGTTGCTATTGCTTTCTTCATGACTTATATATGTTCCTATGACTATGAGATTATGCAACTCCCGTTTACCGGAGGAACACTTTGTGTGCTACCAAACGTCACAACGTAACTGGGTGATTATAAATGAGCTCTACAGGTGTCTCCAAAGGTACATGTTGGGTTGGCGTATTTCGAGATTAGGATTTGTCACTCCGATTGTCGGAGAGGTATCTCTGGGCCCTCTCGGTAATGCACATCACATAAGCCTTGCAAGCATTGCAACTAATGAGTTAGTTGCGAGATGATGTATTACGGAACGAGTAAAGAGACTTGCCGGTAACGAGATTGAACTAGGTATTGAGATACCGACGATCGAATCTCGGGCAAGTAACATACCAATGACAAAGGGAACAACGTATGTTGTTATGCGGTCTGACCGATAAAGATCTTCGTAGAATATGTAGGAGCCAATATGAGCATCCAGGTTCCGCTATTGGTTATTAACCGGAGACGTGTCTCGGTCATGTCTACATTGTTCTCGAACCCGTAGGGTCCGCACGCTTAAGGTTTCGATGACAATTATATTATGAGTTTATGAGTTTTGATGTACCGAAGTTTGTTCGGAATCCCGGATGTGATCACGGACATGACGAGGAGTCTCGAAATGGTCGAGACATGAAGATTGATATATTGGAAGCCTATGTTTGGACATCGGAAGTGCTCCGGGTGAAATCGGCATTTTACCGGAGTACAGGGAGGTTACCGGAACCCCCCGGTAACCTAATGGGCCTTAATGGGCCTAGTAGAGGAAGAGGAGAGGAGGCCTAGGGCCTGCTGCGCGCCCCTCCCCTCCCAAGTCCGAATTGGACAAGGAAGGGGGGCGGCGCCCCCCCTTTCCTTTTCCCCCTCTCTTCCTTCCCCCCCAAGTCCTAATCCAACTAGGGAAAGGGGGGGAGTCCTACTCCCGGTAGGAGTAGGACTCCTCCGGCGTGCCTCCTCCTAGGGCCGGCCGCACCCCCCTTGCTCCTTTATATACGGGGGCAGGGGGGCACCTCTAGACACACAAGTTGATCTTCGTGATCGTTCTCTTACCCGTGTGCGGTGCCCCCCTTCACCATACTCCTCGATAATATTGTAGCGGTGCTTAGGCGAAGCCCTGCGACGTAGAACATTAAGATCGTCACCACGCCGTCGTGCTGACGGAACTCTTCCCCGACACTTTGCTGGATCGGAGTCCGGGGATCGTCATTGAGCTGAACGTGTGCTAGAACTCGGAGGTGCCGTAGTTTCGGTGCTTGATCGGTCGGGCCGTGAAGACGTACGACTACATCAACCGCGTTCTTATAACGCTTCCGCTTTCGGTCTACGAGGGTACGCAGACAACACTCTCCCCTCTCGTTGTTATGCATCACCATGATCTTGCGTGTGCGTAGGAATTTTTTTGAAATTACTACGTTCCCCAACAATGGCATCCGAGCCAGGTTTTATGTGTTGATGTTGTGCACGAGTAGAACACAAGTGAGTTGTGGGCGATATAAGTCATACTGCTTACCAGCATGTCATATTTTGGTTCGGCGGTGTTGTTGGATGAAGCGGCCCGGACCGACATTACGCGTACGCTTACGCGAGACTGGTTCTACCGACGTGCTTTGCACACAGGTGGCTAGCGGGTGTCGGTTTCTCCAACTTTAGTTGAACCGAGTGTGGCTACGCCCGGTCCTTGCGAAGGTTAAAACAACACCAACTTGACAAACTATCGTTATGGTTTTTGATGCGTAGGTAAGATTGGTTCTTGCTTAAGCCCATAGCAGCCACGTAAAACTTGCAACAACAAAGTAGAGGACGTCTAACTTGTTTTTGCAGGGCATGTTGTGATGTGATATGATCAAGACGTGATGAGATATAAGTTGTTGTATGAGATGATCATGTTTTGTTGAAGTTATCGGCAACTGGCAAAATCCTTATGGTTGTCTCTCTATTGCATAAGATGCAAGCGCCAAATAATTGCTTTACTTTATCGATATGCAATAGCAATAGTTGCAAGAGCAATTGTTGGCGAGACAACCATGTAACGACACATTGATATAGATCAAGATGATGGAGATCATGGTGTCATGCCGGTGACGATAGAGATCATGACAGTACTTTGGAGATGGAGATCAAAGGCGCAAGATGATCATGGCCATATCATGTCACATATTTTGATTGCATATGATGTTTATCTTTTATACATCTTATTTTTCTTAGTTCGACAGTAGCTTTATAAGATGATCTCTCACTAAATTTCAAGGTATAAGTGTTCTCCCTGAGTATGCACCGTTGCGAAAGTTCTTTGTGCTGAGACACCACGTGATGATCAGGTGTGATAGGCTCTACGTTCAAATACAACGGGTGCAAAACAGTTGCACACGCGGAATACTCAGGTTAAACTTGACGAGCCTAGCATATACAGATATGGCCTCGGAACACTGGAGACCGAAAGGTCGAGCGTGAATCATATAGTAGATATGATCAACATAGTGATGTTCACCATTGAAAACTACTCCATCTCACGTGATGATCGGACATGGTTTAGTTGATTTGGATCACGTGATCACTTAGATGATTAGAGGGATGTCTATCTAAGTGGGAGTTCTTAAGTAATATGATTAATTGAACTTAAATTTATTATGAACTTAGTCCTGGTAGTATTTTGCAAATTATGTTGTAGATCAATAGCTCGCGTTGT
This sequence comes from Triticum urartu, assembly GCF_003073215.2. NCBI lineage: Eukaryota > Viridiplantae > Streptophyta > Magnoliopsida > Poales > Poaceae > Triticum > Triticum urartu. The sequence goes on from NC_053024.1 coordinate 13,110,133, forward strand.
TGCTTTCATATGTTTATTTTGATATGTTCCTAGAAAAAATTGTGTTGAAAGATATTAGTAGCAATGATGCGGATTGGATCCGTGATCTGAGGTTTATCCTCATTGCTGCACAGAAGAATTATGTCCTTGATGCACCGCTAGGTGACAGACCTATTGCAGGAGCAGATGCAGACGTTATGAACGTTTGGCTAGCTCAATATGATGACTATTTGATAGTTTAGTGCACCATTCTTAACGGCTTAGAATCGGGACTTCAAAGACGTTTTGAACGTCATGGACCATTTGAGATGTTCCAGGAGTTGAAGTTAATATTTCAAGCAAATACCCGAGTTGAGAGATATGAAGTCTCCAACAAGTTCTATAGCTAAAAGATGGAGGAGAATCGCTCAACTAGTGAGCATGTGCTCAGATTGTCTGGGTACTACAATCGCTTGAATCAAGTGGGAGTTAATCTTCCAGATAAAATAGTGATTGACAGAATTCTCTAGTCACCATCATCAAGTTAGTAGAACTTCGTGATGAACTATGATATGCAAGGGATAACGGAAATGATTCCCAAGCTCTTCGTAATGCTGAAATTGACGAAGGTAGAAATCAAGAAAAACATCAAGTGTTGATGGTTGATGAGACCACTAGTTTCAAGAAAAGGGCAATGGAAAAAAGGGGGAACTTCAAGAAGAACAGCAAGCAAGTTGCTGCTCAAGTGAAGAAGCCCAAGTCTGGTCCTAAGCCTGAGACTAAGTGCTTCTACTGCAAAGGGACTGGTCACTGGAAGCGGAACTACCCAAGTATTTGGCGGATAAGAAAGGATGGCAAAGTAAACAAAAGTATATTTGATATACATGTTATTGATGTGTACTTTACTAGTGTTCATAGCAACCCCTCAATATTTGGTACTAGTTCAGTTGCTAAGATTAGTAACTTGAATCAGGGGTTGCAGAATGAACAGAGACTAGTTAAGGGTAAGGTGACGATGTGTGTTTGAAGTAGTTCCAAGATTGATATGATCATCATAGCACACTCCCTATACTTTCGGGATTAGTGTTGAACCTAAATAAGTGTTATTTGGTGTTTGCGTTGAGCATAAATATGATTTGATCATGTTTATTGCAATACGGTTATTCATTTAAGTAAGAGAATAAATTGTTGTTCTATTTACATGAATAAAACCTTATATGGTTACACACCCAATGAAAATGGTTCGTTGGATCTCGATCGTAGTGATACACATATTCATAATATGGAAATCAAAAGATGCAAAGTTAATAATGATAGTGCAACTTATTTGTGGCACTGCCATTTAGGTCATATTGATGTAAAGCGCATGAAGAAACTCCATGTTGATGGGTTTTTGGAATCACTTGATTATGAATCACTTGATGCTTGCGAACCATGCCTCATGGGCAAGATGACTAAAACGCCGTTCTCCGGAACAATGGAGCGAGCAACTGACTTATTGGAAATAAAACATACTGATGTATGCGATCCGATGAGTGTTGAGGCTCGCGGCGGGTATCGTTATTTTCTGACCTTCACAGATGATTTAAGTAGATATGGGTATATCTACTTGATGAAACATAAGTCTGAAACATTTGAACAGTTCAAAGAATTTCAGAGTGAAGTGGAAAATCATCGTGACAAGAAGATAAGATTTCCACGATCTGATCGCGGAGACGAATATTTGAGTTACGAGTTTGGTCTTCAATTAAAACAATGTGGAATAGTTTCACAAATTCATGCCACCTGGAACACCACAACATAATGGTGTGTCCAAACGTCATAACCGTACTTTATTGGATATAGTGCAATCTATGATGTTTCTTACCGATTTACCACTATAGTTTTGGGGTTATGCATTAGAGACAGCTGCATTCACGTTAAAAAGGGCACCATCTAAATCCGTTGAGACGGCACCGTATGAACTGTGGTTTGGCAAGAAACCAAAGTTGTCGTTTCTTAAAGTTTGAGGTTGCGATGCTTATATGAAAAAGTTTCATCCTGATAAGCTCAAACCCAAATCGGAGAAGTGTGTCTTCATAGGATACCCAAAAGAAAATGTTGGGTACACCTTCTATCACAGATCCGAAGGCAAGATATTCGTTGCTGAGAATGGATCCTTTCCAGAGAAGGAGTTTCTCTCGAAATAAGTGAGTGGGAGGAAAGTAGAAAACTTGATAAGGTAATTGTACCTTCTCCCTTATTGGAAAGTAGTTCATCACAGAAATCTGTTCTTGTGACTACTACACCAATTAGTGAGGAAGCTAATGATGATGATCATGTAACTTCAGATCAAGTTACTACCGAATCTCGTAGGTAAACCAGAGTGAGATCCACACCAGAGTGGTACGGTAATCTTGTTCTGGAAGTCATGTTACTAGACCATGACGAACTTGCGAACTATGAGGAAGCGATGATGAGCCCAGATTCCGCGAAATGGTTTGAGGCCATGAAATCTGAGATATGATCCATGTATGAGAACAAAGTATGGACTTTGATGGATTTGCCCGATGATCGGCAAGCCATAGAAAATAAATGGATCTTCAAGAGGAAGACGGACGCTGATAGTAGTGTTACTATCTACAAAGCTAGAATTGTCGCAAAAAGGTTTTCCACAAGTTCAAGGTGTTGACTATGATGAGAGTTTCTCACTCGTATCTATGCTTAAGTCTGTCCGAATCATGTTGGCAATTGCCGCATTTTATGAAATCTGGCAAATGGATAAACAAAACTGCATTCCTTAATGGATTTATTAAAGAAGAGTTGTATACGATGCAACTAGAAGGTTTTGTCGATCCTAAAGGTGTTAACTAAATATGCAAGCTCCAGCGATCCATCTATGGACTGGTGCAAGCATCTCGGAGTTGGAATATACGCTTTGATAAGTTGATCAAAGCATATAGTTTTATACAGACTTGCGGTGAAGCCTGTATTTACAAGTAAGTGAGTGGGAGCACTACAGCATTCCTGATAAGTATATGTGAATGACATATTGTTGATCGTAAATAATGTAGAATTATTCTGCAAAGCATAAAGGAGTGTTTGAAAGGATTTTTTCAAAGAAAACCTCGGTGAAGCTGCTTACATATTGAGCATCAAGATCTATAGAGATAGATCAAGACGCTTGATAAGTTGTTTCAATGAGTACATACCTTGACAAGATTTTGAAGTAGTTCAAAATGGAACAATCAAAGAAAGAGTTCTTGCCTGTGTTACAAGGTGTGAAATTGAGTAAGACTCAAAACCCGACCACGGCAGAAGATAGAAAGAGAATGAAAGTCATTCCCTATGCCTCAGCCATAGGTTCTATAAAGTATGCCATGCTTTGTACCAGATCTATTGTATACCCTACACTGATGTTGGCAAGAGAGTACAATAGTGATCTAGGAGTAGATCACTGGACAGCGGTCAAAATTATCCTTAGTGGAATAAGGATATGTGGGGGGAGCATGAGGCAAGATGCTTGCGAACCATGCCTCACTTGCAGGTGGAGTCACATGGAGTCTGGGAGTAGCAGCGGGGCTCATGGCGTATCTTAAGTCCAATGTACATGGATGTTCGACGCATGGATGAATCCAAGGTGGTGGAGAATATTCGCCAAGGTGGAGTTTGTTAGAGTTGTGTCGAATATTATTGTACAAGGTAGGTTACAGTTGGACTTGGTTTTGGACTGTGTGTATATAGGGTAGGAGTTGTGTCCTAATAGGACACTTGTATCCTAGGCCTCTCATATATAGCGGGGGTAGACACACGATGTAACCTATGCCAACATAATAGCACGGGCACGTGGGGGGAGCCAGCGGCGTGTGCCGGCGCCCGGGCGGCCGGGGTGCGGTATTGTAGCGGTATCATGGGGAGGAGCGCCCGTAGTCAGGCCCCGGGGATGTAGCCATGATGGTGAATCTCGTTAACAAATCTCGGTGTCGTGCTCGTGTGATTGCTTGTTCCTCGGATGATCAACGGTATACCTCGGATTTACTCTAACACTATCGAAAGAAGGCATAAGAAGAATTGAGTACACCACCACACTACATCCTAGAACACCTAAGCTCCATGAAAACACCTCTAAAAGGGAGAACGACGCCAAGCGTCACCGCTGTCGAGTCCACATCGGACATAGGTTTTCAACCGGAACCCAGACACAGTGAGGTGCCCCATGACGACATCTTCAAGAAGATAGCGGCGTCCGCGAGCGTAGCCGTCGTCGGCGACAAAGTGCATACCTTTCGTTTGACAGCTTCACCATGCCACAACGAGGTCTTCAGGACAAGCACGATGACAACAGCTCTGTAGATCTGGATCAGGGCATGATCACTGCTAGATACTACAGAGAGCACGCCTGAGCCACCCACTGCTCCACCTCTTGCTACCCACACGATCATGTGGGAAACCACCACCGCCACCATGGTGCCCGCCGGAGACCCAACCATGCGGACCACTATCTGGAACCGCCGCCCCGGCATCCATATACGGGACACCACCACCCATCGACATCATGGTGTGCCCAGCACAGTAGGAGGAGTAAAAGGCAGCTCGTTTCACTCTTAGCCCGGCATCAGCCACTGAGTCTGGATCGACCCCTCCACGGTAAGAGGAGCCCACGCCTGTGTCTACAAGCAGTCATGATGGACCAGGGGAGACACAACCCCGTGGCTACCGACAGCCATTGCCGAGCCTGCTCGCATAATGCCAAGTCCGTGATCGTCGACACCGATATGTACGACAAAGTAGCAGAGACCCGACCACCACCATTGACCACCGCATCTGCGAGGACAAGGACCTCATCGCCCACAGACACCACCTGGACCGTGCCCACAATCGTATTGAAAATTGTGGGCTATGCGGTCTACCGTCTAATTCCTCTGTCTTCAACATTTATTCAACATGATTAATATTTATTTAAACCAACTTGAAATTAATATTTATTTAAATCACTTGGAATTACTTCCTCAGGTGGGCTATGCGGTATACCCTCTAATTTCCTGTCACAAACATGAATAATATGAATAATTCCAAGTTGATTTAAATAAATATTAATCATGTTGAATAAATGTTGAAAGCCACATAAATATCCAACAAATCACCTACCCGGAGTGGGAGCTCCGACCCGCCTCGGGACCCAATCAGATCTGCCCGAGCACGAGCCCAAGGTCTAGGGAATCCTCGTCACGCGAATACCCCATGCCGCCGGCCCCGACCCAGGAGAAGGAACGAGCCACCACACCCGCACCTGGCCACCGCTCGCCAGCCGCCGCCACCACCGTCAAAGCTATCGCAACCACACCGACGACCGGTTCAACCACCAAGCTCCGGCCATGACACCGACCAACCATGAGAGGAGTAGAGCCCACACTAAGGCAATCACTGCATCCGGTGACGAGCACTGGGCCAGCAACAACGAGAGGAGGCCGACCCACCCACCGCCGGAAGGAGGAGGCGACGCCGCCCCAAGCACCACCGAAAGGAGCTGCTCGTGCGCTCGCGCGCCGGCGGCTCACGAAGACGCTCGTCCCAAGATCTAGGACGCATGGCCTCCTCCTGTCCTGCCCGTCATGCCCAACTAGGCTGGCCGCCATTGACGCCAACAAGCGCCGGAACCGCCGCCCTGCAGTCATCTAGAAATTTCATTTTATTAAACAACGGGAGAATTTTACATTAGAAATGTCATACAAAATGGGAAAAAATTATGTACATGTGGAGCGGATGTTACTACTTGAACATAAAAAATCACCTCACTTCACTTCCGACCAGAAAATTTGAATGTGTGGGTCGGCTCTTAGATGATCCCCTGTCATGATGGTGACCTGAAACGTCACTTCACTTCCCGCGTGAAAACTTATGAGCAGGCCTTCATTGGCTGGACCTGACCGTGGCGCTACTTTCGCCACCTCCTTATTAAAGGCATTGTGCTTCTGCTTAGGTTTTGGCCATATCCAGTTAGACTACTTTTAGGATGAAAAATCATTGTCATGAGGGGCACACCTCCACATAATTACATATATGGACTTAGTTGTATGTGTTTTTAGTCCATAGTTTTGGAGGTAATAGCACCCTAGGTATCCTAACTTGCATAGAATGTGATGATTTTGTCTCAAACTTGCAAAATTTGACTCCACCATACCTCAACTTGCACTTCATGTGATGATTTAGTCCCAGGCCAATCACAGCTCGACAATTGGCAGCCAGGTGGCTGGACCGTTCAGCGCACACACTTTTGCAGGAAACCCCCTACCATTTCCTCTAATCAACCCGCACTCACCTCCACATAAAATTCTGTAGAAGTAATCATAAAGCATTCCAGCAATATGCTCACCTGATCATCGTGAACAGCTCACATAACCATACAAGAGTCAGAACAAGGAATGCAAGCAACTGGTCATCGTAGAACTCAAACAGACACTACAAGAAATGTGTTAATTCATGACAGATTCAAACTGTCACACATGTATCTATAATCGTCATGATAGGGCAGCCGTGACGGATTGTAAATCTGTCATGTATATCGCGTCATAATTTGACCACCACGCACTCCTTGACGGATCGCCAGATTCGTCATAGATCTATGACAGTTCTCGGCCGTCACACATTATTGTTAGATAACGGCGTTAACCATACATTCCATGTCATCATCTGACATGGCAGCCAACATGGATCTGACTTGGCATCCACATGTTTATCGGCCCAAATAGAATTTTGGCCCACTAATTTTAGTATGACATGTGTGGTAAACAGCCCAAATAGAATTTTGGCCCATGTTATAATCAGTCCAAACAGGATTTTGACCCACTAATTATGTTTATCTCACTATTTTTTGTCCAAGTCAGTTACCAACTAATTTGGGGTATATTCATATATTAAGCTCATACATTATCCGCTACTTTGAGTCCATACATTTATATAGATATCTGCCCATATCAACAAATAAAAGAAAATTATAGCAGGTTCTCAAAAATATTACAACCAAGAATTTAATGCAAAACAAAGGCAAATTTAAAACTAAAATTACCAGGACATTTGTAACGAAGGCCACAGCCCCCCACTCCATCTCCGCCAATCTCTTGCTAGAGATTCTCCATAGCCCATCTCTTCATGGTGGACGGCACGACTCTGGTGAGTGGCGCTCCTCGCCGTTTTAGCTCGATTCGGTGTCGCTTCTGTACATTGGATGCAAGGCGTTGGACGGCGATCACGAGCATGTGGCGGATCTCATCGTCCTCCGCGCGGTTTGGCACCCCCACGAACAAACCCGCTTGCGCGCTGCATCGACACAGGCACGACCTGCATCAATGGCACTGACGCCGCGTGCACAAGGTCAGCCTTCAGGGACTGGATATGGCTGATGGGGAGAGAAAGGGGCAGGGGAGGCAAGAGGTGAGGGAAGGGGTTGGTGGTGCTTGAAGGAGCTGGAGGATGGATCTGAGGAAGGAGATGGGGTAGGTGGGAGCACCCGTGGCTGGTGTGTGGGCAGGGAGGAAGCCCGTGGCCTCGCCGTGATCCGCCATTGCCGTGGCCTCGTGGATCTCGGCGAGATCCGGCTGGGGGAGACACTGCGGCGGAGCGGTGGTAGTGCGGGGGGGGGGGGGGGGGGGGGGGGGGGGGGGGGGGGGGGGGGGGGGGGGGGGGGGGGGCGGTCGAGGAGTAGCTGGGCACGGCGGGGAGGCGACGGGATGGGATGATGTGTGCACGACGGCGAGGATCCAAGAGCGAATGACCGAAGGAGGAGCACCGGCGGGCTGGTGGATGTGGGGACTGGGGATGTTCAGATTCGGGAGGGGTGGGGGCGCTGGTGCTCTCTAGAAGAGAAGACAGTGGTGCGTGGGTGAGCAGAAGAATACACGAGAAAAAGGGGGAGCTTGGCTAGCCGTCGGATCTCAGAGGAGCAGACGGTGTGGATCCGCGATCCGTGGCATGGCTTGACCAGCCAATCAAAACGCGAGTTTGCCCTCACATGGATCGCCACATCAGCAGGACCGGTCCGTTTCCTTGAGAAAAAAGAGCAATACCAGGCCATGACGGTTTTGGACAACGCTACGGTTCAGAGAAGAAGTTAGACTGCAGTTAAAAAAGAGAAGAAGTTAGACTGTATGTTGATTCCATCTGGATGAAATTAACAAATTATATTCATATTTTTTCAAGTAAATATGATTTAGTTTTTGGAGTCACATATTATGTATATAGTTTTTTATTACAAGTGCAAAGCTTTATGTTCGCAATCTATCACACCACATTTCTTGACCAATAAGAATTGAACTATTCAAGTACGTGAGATGTGCATGATATGTGATCCATGGTGCACTTTCTTTTTTGCATATAACTTATATTGTCCGTGTATTACCAAAATGAAAGGTCTGGATGCTCCTTTATTTAGGCCGGTAGCGTTGTTATCACACACTAGTATTTTAACCCAAAATGTCTTGGGGATTGAGTCCGGATTGCATTTCTTTTTATTAAAAATTAAAATATACATTGTCCAAGAAAAAAACAAAGGCCATAGGGCTTCGTGAAGTTTTTGCACATGTTTGCATCTTGTCGATCGATGACGTTTTCCATGACGGACTAGGGAAAATCGTCATCGACTATGACGGATATCTAGAACGTCACCGGAAATCCGTCACAGATTAACAGGTTTCTTGTAGTGAGAAAGAAGAGGATCCCAATCATGATCTATAGAAACAAGAGCACAAGGGTTATGAAGTTAAGAAGAATTTGTTTTAAGCACACAGCTATACATTTTCAACAAGGATTTAAGTTAGTTAAATACATTAAAGTGTTTTGCCATACCGGAACAAAAACCAGTGATTCAATGACATGCACAAATATCAGTTGAAATGTGGGCAGCTGGTGGCGTGCATGGTGTTGAAGCTGCACTAAAAATTCCAGGGAAACATGCATTATTTATTATCCATTCATGAAAGTAGTTTCTGCAACCTACAGCAAGAAACACAAACCTGTGAACCTAAGCATGCGGGACTGTGTTTCCCTCAGGGTAAATGAAACAGACATGGTGGTTGTGAAGAATACAAAGAGTGACATTAGAAGGACACCACATTTCGTCACAAAGTAATCTGCAAACAGCAAATGTACAAGACATCAGAATTCAATAGACATAAATGAGAAAGGAATCTTGTGAGACATGTAAAGCAATAAAAGGGCTATTGCAAAAATTGTAAATATTGTGGCTCCACATTTTCTAATCACATTATGTTGCAAGATTAGCAGTCCAAATCTCATCAGGTACAAAACATTCATGCCACTAATACACCGTAAAGACAGACACAATGTGTAGTCAGGTCAATTTTGAGAGAACATGTTAAGAAAACAATATACAGACCTCCGAATCTTGTAGGACCTGTTGGCGGTTCGTGCCCATAACTAAGATCATAAAGTTCCTTTGTCTGAAAGTTATATAGATAACCTGCATATTATACCAAGGGGGAAACCTATCTATCAAAATGGGTTGTCTTAAAGAACAAATAAAGATAGACTGCTAACATCTGACATTTGACATGCTTCCAAGCAAGTCCTTTGTGTTTATCAAGGACTAAGTTAGCAAACATTACATAGAGGAACTATGACAGTTTTAAGACCAGCATAAGCAGTCATAACAGAAGCGTACCCTGACCAGGAGAATTCACTAAGCTGCTTGTAAGTATAGTATCATAACCAACAATGTTGTTTATCAAAAGCTACTGCCACCTGAAAAGAAAAAGGGGGAAATGAGATGTAAATATCCGCTTGCAGTTCACTTCATCTTAAATAAATGTGTTACCCGAAATTTGTGTCCTACCAAAACAATTGTCAAGGTTATCAGATGATCAATGATATTACTGTCATACATGCAAGTTGTGTATTAAGCATAAAAAATACTAACCCTGCATACGGGGGGTAAAGTGCTTAATAATTACCTGTTCCCAAAGCAAGGATTTCGAGCAGAAATCGTGATGTTTATAGTTCGTACACCATGACTATTTTTGGCTACTTCAGAAAGCAAGAAATATCCCTGCAGGAAACAAACACTACTAGGAAAAGGGCTACTAATGGCGCACCAGTTTTGCCTACTAATGGCGCACTACTGGTGCGCCATTAGTATCACGTCACTAGTATTTCTTACTAATGGTGCACCACGCAGTGCGCCATTAGTATAGAACACCATGCGCCATTAGTATCTGGCATACTAATGGCGCACTGTTGGGTGATGCGCCATTAGTATGAATATTAGGTTTTTTTACTTTTTAGAATTTTGCACAGGTTACAAAATATATTATTGGACAGAATATAGACAGCACCCCACAGCAAGAGCAGATTCATCGAATACAATAGAAGATTAGTCTCCGAATACAATTCATCATATTAGTCTCCGAATTCAAAAGACCAAACAAAGATAGAACATTACAAGTCTCGAGACCGCGAGTAGCGAGTTTGTCGGAAGTAATACTAATCCTAACAAGTCCTACTAATCATCATCATACAACTTCTACTCGTTATTAATAACAAGTCATACGATCATCATCTTGATAGTCATCGAACCAACCCTACTTAATTGTTCTTAGCACATGATCATCAGTATTAGGCAGGACCTAAATACCCTATTTAAGGTAAAATAGCATAAAACAATATAGACCCTGACTCTCCATTATGGAGAATGGAGAACATCTTGTCTCCAATTCTTACGCTTCGCCTCCTTTTGCTTCCAAGAACCTCCTTACGACTGTCCATACATTTTTCCATCCTTTGATTTTCATGTCTCCACTTCTTTTAGAAATCTCGTATGGACAATTGAGATTCGTATGATGACCTGGCTGTATGTTCAAAACATTAAGACTACCTTTCTTATACATCAAATGAGGCACAAAATTCTCTGGGATTATCTGTTGAAAAACATAGTAATAACTTCATAGTTAGCAATGATGTACTAGTTTTAGAAGTATGCAAAAGATGCACGGATGTCGTAATAGTAAAAATCTTATCAGGGTATCTCCATGGTAGTTACCGTAGTTGAACACATGCACTAGTGGCACGTATTTACCATAATGTTGAGGAGTTTGATTGTGGATATTGTAATTCTCAATGTCAGTACAAAATCCGACCAGATGATTTTTCTCCTTGTAAGTTGTTAATTCAGAGCCATCAGTGTAGTGGGTTTTGTCTACCATCTCCCGCACATTCTTTGAACAATAAAAATAAGCTGTCAATGGAAATAAGCTGTCAACTATTTTGAAATAAACAATATAAATTAGCTAATAACTATGTTTGAGAAACTCACATAGCGGTAGAACTGGAGGCGTATCAACAAGGACCCAAATGTCCATATTGTCTTGGTCGATGTCAGGATTACCAAGATCCATGATGATAAGCATACCCTCATCAAAACCATACATCTTGCAAAATGCTTCCCAATTTTTGCAACCAAAATGGGTTACGCTCTCAGAATTATATAGATTTACTTCAAAGTCCACATCGTGATGAGTCCTTAGGTGAATTTTCTTTGTTTCAGAAATTTCATGGTCTTCAAAATCCATCCTCTCCAAGACATAGCGTCTTGCATGGCATGGGATAAGCTATACTCGAATTGTAAAAGATGAAAATTACACGTTGAAATAGTTGAAGTCATGCTTAATTATGAAAATAACACTTGTCATCGTTGTGTACCGTTTCAACTTCGAAGGTCTCCTCGAGCTTAATGCTGAAGCGCCGATCATCGTCCAGGTGAGGCATGTCGCACATACCTCGATCGTCGTGGCACTAGTAGCACTCCCCCGGGAGACTCTCGTCGTCCGATGATGATGACGACATATCCTACGTTCATAATTCAAAACTACATCATTTAGGGTTTGTCGACACCGAGGCATCCTAAAAACTAAGCTTTTATCATTTAGGGTTTGTCGACGCCGAGGCACCCTAAAAGCCTAAGCTTTCATCATTTAGGTTCTTATCGACACCGAGGCACCCTAAAAGCCAAGGTTTTATCATTTAGGGTTTGTTGACGTCGAGGCACCCTAAAAGCCTAAGCTTTCATCATTTAGGTTTTGTCGACGCCGAGGCACCCTAAAAGCCTAAGCGTACATCATTTAGGTTCTCGTCGACACCGAGTCACCCTATAGAAGCCAAGTTAAGTTTTCATCATTTAGGGTTTATCGATGCCGAGGCACCCTCGGTTGGGCCTAATCACTTGGCACTAATCACTTGGCTCTATTGCCACCTATGTTGGGTTTATCATCTAGGGTTTATCGATGCTAAGGAGAATTCTAAGTTGGGCCTAATCACTTGGCTCTATTGCCACCTATGGTTTAATGCAGTAAGAATGGCGGGGGAGTTGATCCTACTTAACTAAGTACTAAGATACCCCGGCCCATGCATTAGTCGCAAGTACCCCATATGTCCTATTTTTAGCAAAGTCATGCTAAAATTCACGGAAAATTTCGGCATGACCTTTGCTGAAAATAGGACATATGGAGTACCCGAATTTGCCGGAACAGAAGTTAATCGACATTCCGGCAAACTCAAGGGCCTCTCGGGGTACCTGCAAATTCATCACGACACAATGGTCGGAGACAAAACCCAGCAAACTAGCAAGATGATCATCATCTTTGCAAGTCATTACTTGTCAAATACAGAAGAAGGAACAATTTATTTGTGACATAGTTGGCCCATACAGAAGAAGCAACACCCTGCACTAGCCTAAAAACAAGTGAAGTTTCACCCATATAAGAACAACTTTATAAAATCAGAGAAGTTGCTATGTTTTCTCTACTGCTAGGAAAAACATCACTCATTGGAAATGAAAATCTCAGTACCAGCATTTTCAACTTTGAAATGAAATACAGTAGTAGTATTAGTAGTATATGGAGTAGTATCTTGTCTAGTAGAAGTATTAGTTGTATATGGAGTACCAAGTTTTGCCTCAGAGACCGCAAAAGCTATGTTTTTTCTCAATTCAGATAGCTAAGTGGAAAACCACATCAAGTTCTGTTTTAATACTCTATTTCTCAATGCATGCAATTGGTTTCATACCTTTGTGTCCTGTACAGACCTATTTAACCCTAGGCACTTTGCATATACAAGCTATATAGTCTGAAATCAAATGCATACAGCTAAGATAAGCATCGACCATAGCACTCCACAGCCATGAACTTGTACAGACGGGGAGAGAGGCGAGATAAGTGGTCACCTTGGTGACAGGGGAACCAAATCCAAACAAGTCGAACCCACAGCAGCAGCTTCTCTGTATCCAAGTTGAACCAAGTCCTTCCTTCACACAACACAATAGCACAATACAGCTATAGATGAGAACGCGTCAGAGATTGGAGGAGATGAAGAAGAAAATCAGCAAGAGACAACCGGAAAAGGGATTCGTACCCTGTTCTCCTGCTGGACGGCGGGGAGGTCGCGGGCCTCCACTCCTGCTGGACGTGGGGCCTCCTCTCCTGGTGGACGTGGGGCGGCTCCGAGGTTTCTAGGGTTTCGAGGGGGAGGCGGGGGGAGGGGGGAGGCGGCGCTCGAGGGGGAGGGAGGGGAGAGGGAGGCGGCGGGGGCGCGTGGGCGGCTGCGGCGCAGTGGGTCGGGGCAGCGGCGGCGGCGCGGTGGAGGGAGGGACGAGGGAGGGAGCGTTGCGGTGGAGGGAGAGGGACGAATCGAGGTAGTCTGGCGAGAGGGAGGAGGGAAGGAGCGGCGCGGTGGTGTATGGATGGGGGAAGATTACTAATGGCGCACCCCCAGGCGGTGCGCCATTAGAATGTTTTTTTTCATAGCAATGGCGCACCAGCGCGACAGTGCGCCATAAGTATTCTTTTTTTTAGATAGCAATGGCGCACCAGCCACCCGTGCGCCATAAGTAAGAATTTTTTTTTTTTTTTTTTTAAAAATGAATATGAATATGAATATAAAACAGTAATATTTTTTTATAAAAACAGTAATAATTGTTGTTTAACAACAATTGTAGTCTACACTTTTTTATTATTATTATTTTAAAAATGAATATGAATATGACATAGTAATATTTTTTTATAAAAATAGTAATAATTTTTTAAAAATTATCATCAAATTTGTTATTTGAAAATATCATCGGCGGCGGCGGTGGAGCGGGGGAGGGTGCGGGGGGTGCTCGTCGGCGGCGGTGGAACTACATATGTACGTGGCGACCGAGAAGCACCGCATATACCCTCTCCCAGCTGTGAGGGTCAACCTGGAACATGATCCCTTGGATCTGTTGGTGAAGGCCTTCGAGATGAGCGGGCGGTTATGCCTCGCCGTAAAAGTGCCCGGCTTCCCTCCGACTCTTCAGTTATGGGTTATGTCTCTGCCACCGCAGGACCAGTGAGCCGACAGTGACGACAAAAAGTTGTGCTGGGATTTGCACTACATCTTCACCGCATACTATACCAACAATAATGTATTGACTCACATTTGGTTTGACAATGGTGAGAAGACGTTGTGCATCAGGCAAGGGGATGTCTTGTTCAAGCATGGCACGAGAGGACGCTCGCCGGAGCCGTCTCGATATTCTTATTGTCCAGAATGTGACCAGCGACTCAAGCTGCCGCCAACACCGTCGAACTACATATGGAACATTTTGGGGGGCTATCGCCCCAGCTTGCAAAGTTATATATATATATATATATATATATATATATATATACTAATAGCGCACCGTGGCAGAGTGCGCCATTACTAGTCGCCATTAGTAGTTTTGTAAAAAACAGAATAAAAAAATACAGTAGTGGCGCACTCCATGGCTGGTGCGCCATTACTGGTTAGAACTATTAATGGCGCACTTTGCCAGGATGCGCCATTAGTATGTTTGTAAAAATGAAAAAAAAATTGTTACTTGTGGCCCACCTTGTGCCCGGTGCGCCATTAGTGTCTTCCACACTAATGGCGCATCGCCACATGGTGCGCCATTAGTATATAGTAGTTGCGCACCACTTCTCTATGCGCCATTAGTGTCAATTTCATCTATAGCTCTTTTCCTAGTAGTGAAAGTAAGACATAAGAAAGCTCTTACAATGAATACTATCCAAACTACAAAGCCAGCACATCCAAACAATCATTGAAGGTTTCTTTTTGAAAGTACAATCAATCAATCATTGAAGTTAATGGTAATGCCATAATGGGCCTCCAACCCATGAATGACTCCATGGAGTTATATTAATAAGAAGAGAAGAACGCACTGGAGCTCTCTAAACTGTTGTAATCCTCCCACTTTCTTCCCCGAATACTTAGTTTACATTCTGTGCACCTAAGCTTGCTTCGTTTTGCTCCATAACTGCCATCTGCAGTTAATTAACATATCTGATTGGCATGGCTTCCAATGAGCCTAGTTTGTGGCATCTCTTGGTATGATGTGGCTACACACAGGGGTCTATGCAGACAAGTCATGACACTAAATTTACAACTGTAATAAATTTAAGATTTCTAATTGAATACAGCTGGGCCATCTCCCAAGTATAAGCACATCAAGCAAGCGACCAGTCAGCACAGCGACACGAAACTCTACCTCGCCGCACAGCATGGGGGTCTCAACACCGTGCACCAGATCATCGCCAAAATGAACATGCAGATGAATAGCACCGGGCAGGAGTTCGACAGCGTGGTCGCGGAGAGCCATGTCAGTGTGGCACCATGATCAACTAGCCCAATGAAGTGGAGGAGACAGTGCGACTCATCATCGCCAGAGGTTTACATGTGAGCATTCTTTTTGCTATCCCCATGTATTCCACGCAATTACTTCTCTTCCTAAACTACAGTAGTGTCTTATCCACAACAGAACCATCTTTGCCACTGTGATGTCTGTCTCAAGAAAGAAGGCATATCCCTCCTGTCGTTCCATGCCAGCACCCAGATCACATAGACCGTTAGCAAATCATATTTGTGTGTGTCAGAGTTAGTTTTATGAGAGACATTTTGGACCTATGAAAACGAACGCAAATGTATGAAGCACAGAATATCAATTGAAAGTTTTGAGAGGTAGGTGGGAAAGCCACACAACTTTAAGGAGATCCGATGCCTTTTTCTCTATTAAGAACGAACTGCAAACCCAGTCGTTCTCAGTAAAAGTTGCAGCTAGGAAGTTCAATAAGTCGTCAGACACCACAGTGCACTGATAAAATGACTAGATGATACCAATAAGCCAAGAAACTTACCTTCTCCACGCCATATAAATAGGTAGGCTCAAACGATTTGCTTCTTTTCTCAAACCACTTCACTGTAACAAACAACATAACCTAGTGCGAGGTGGATTCCGACAGATTTAATTCAGGTGGAGGTGAGTGCGGGTTGATTAAAGAAAACCGTAAGGGGGGGGGGGGGGGGGGGGGGGGGGGGGGGGGGGGGGGGGGGGGGTTCTGCAGAAGTGCGTGCGCTGACCGGTCCAGCCACCTGGCTGCCAATTGTCGAGCTGTGATTGGCCTGAGACTAAATCATCACATGAGGTGCAAATTGGGGTATGGTGGAGTCAAGTTTTGCAAGTTTAGGACTAAATCATCACATTTTGTGCAAGTTAGGGTAACTGAGGTGCTATTACCTCAGAATTTTGGGTCATGTTTCTGTCAATGTTGTACACACCATGTTTCTTAGTTTCCGTTTGTAAATAGATGCTTCGGCCTCAATGGCTTTGCATCTATTTAAAAAGAAATTGATTGCTGCCGATAGGTTTTGATCTTTTTTCAAAATAAAATGTTTGTGACAAATATTCAATTAAAAAAATGTTACCATGCAGAAAAGTAAAAGTTCTAGTATCAGATAGCATACGTCTGATTTTCTGACGGTAGAAAGGCACACACAAAGTACGTTTCTTGACATAAGTTGTCTTGTAGCTCAACTCATACAATCGTCTTCAATCACATCCAGATAGTTTCAGCTGCATCTCAATAATATTAAGCTTCAATTGCCATCAAGAGTAGACCACGCTCAGTCAATCAGTCGGACCAAGGCGAAGTCTTGTCGATGCGGACGTTGAGGGGCATCTCCATGGCGCCCCCGTCCGCTCCTGGGACCAGGTACACCTGCGGCACCGCAAGGAACGTCGGCTCGCCGGCGGCGACCACGGCGCCGGGCGACGTGCTGCTCCTCATCTGCATCTCCACCAGCACGACGTCCGCCTTGCCGCCGTTCGCGACCGCCGACGCCGCCAGGTTCACCCACATCTTGCACGTGAATCGTGGCCGCGTCGCCGCGCTCGCCCTGGCGCAGACCACGGACAGGGCGGTCGCCGCGGCGCCGAGCGCGCCCACGGTGAGGACGAACACGCGGCCGTCGTCCTCGTTGACCAGCAGCAGCCGCGGCGTCGACACAGGCACCTGGAACCGGCTCACCTTGCCGTAGTGGATGGTGCGCACCGGCACCGAGTGGGCGGCGCTGAGGTGGCCGGCGAGATCCGTCGCCGCACCGACGAAGACGCAGCCGGGCTCCGTGCAGCGGCAGAGCGCGTGCGGGCACGCGCTCCGGTGCTCGTCGGCCTCGTGGTAGGTGACATACCTCTGGCAGCCGGCGTTGGGACACTCGATCCTGGTGGAGGACACGACGGCGTCCAGCGCGGGGCAGGGGTCGAAGAAGCCGCAGCCGTCCGTGCACGCCCCGCACTGGCCGGAGGGCTGCTGGGCCAGGCACCCGCCGCACGCCAGGTGGCCGCCCTTGCACTGCAGGCACACAGATCGGAGTCCGGCGGTAGATCAGCACGTCTGAGCAAAAGAATCGATCGAGCGTGGACGAAAGAACGAAAGGAGCAGAGGAAGAACCTGGAAGACGGGGGGCTTGAAGGGGAGGGTGCAGAGCGGGCAGTGGAGCACGCACATGTCGATCTTCACCGCGAGCTCCGCCCTCGGGCTGTGCTCCGCCACCGCAACGATGGCGCCTCCTCCGGCCGCCGCGTTGTGCGCGACGAGCTCTTGCTTCACGAGGTGGCCGTCGGGCAGGTCCAGCCGCGCCTTCTTGGCGCTCTCGTCGGCCTTGTCCATGGCCGACGGCGAGCCCCTGCTCCTCCCCTCCACGCCGGCGCCCTGCATCCTACCTAGCTCTTGGGGAAAACCCTCTCCGTCTGTTCTGTCACAGGCCAAACTTTTCCTGTAGCAGGAGCAAGAACAAATGGAGCTCGGCCAGTACCGCACTAGAGATGAGATGAGATGCTTCCTTCATCATTGACTAGTGCTGAATTCCACTCGCGTCCCTCCTCTTGCCACTATTCCACACAGCCCATAGAGTAACTGAGTAAATGTTTTTTGAATTGGTGAAATGGAGATCTGTAGCGGCTAGAATATCAGGTGCTACCGAGGCTCAAGTGCTTCCGTGATACGGGCTTCAGAGCCATTGGATTTCAGAATCGGACGGCATCTGGAAATTGTTGTAGCTGCTGGAACATTTTGCAAAAAGGTCTCCTAGGAGTCCAAAAATTGCTCGTAGGTAAACTTCCCGTGTCTCGCTTGTTTTTTAACGGGAGGGAGGTTCAACAGGGTTCAAGAGGCACCAGATCAAATTTTAGTGAAACCCGCTTCTCTCTCACACCATCACACGTGCGACCACCTCGAGTAAAGGTGATGAATGAACACGCGCGACGACGAGGTGATCAATGACACGTATATGATTAAACTCTGGCTAGGTGATGGCTCTTCTGCAACGTGAAACTGGCAGCGTATATCCATAGGCAGCAATTGCATTCCGCTAGGGTTAAGTGACTTTGCACTGAGATGTGACAAAGATGTAACTCATGAACCATCTCTATGGCGATACGAATGTGGTTGTGAACCAACATGGAAGCATAATATTTTTCTTTAGCCGTAAGTTGTGGGACTTAACGCAATGCACACAAGACATTTTCCTTCACGAATCACGACCCTCATTTGCTTTTCCTTTTTCACTTTAGTTGGACGTCAGTCGTCTAAAAATGAAATTTGGGTAAGTCATTTCTGCTGGGAAAGGAGGAGGCGCGCGGAGCACCGACACCGTCGATGATAGGTTTTATCTTGTCTATCTTAGGTTTGCAGGTTCGCTAGGGAAGCAACACCATTGATGTTCTTAGGGATGCCGGGGGAGGCCGGGAGAGGGCGGGGGCAGGCTGCTTCTCTCCCTGATACTAGTAGGCTGTAGGCTGCGGTAGCACATAGCCACATACTATTGCACATGGGCCGTTTCCTCTGAAATGGGTACTATGTGATATAATGCCAGTGGAGGGGATTGTCATTTCAATGGCATGAATTGCAGTTATGCCATGTCTGCTCCTCAAGGGAAAAATATGTCCCGTTTTACCTTTCTGAATGCTGCTGTTCTTGGTAGGATGAACAAATGGCACCTTCTAGGGTCTTGATTGTGAAAACTGAATATAAATGTAGCATTTAGGACCCAGTTTCCAATCTAGTCTCTATCTGTAGTAGTGACGTGCTAGTTTATACTTGAAAACTGATTGGCTGCTGTTCTTGGTAGGATGACCAAATGGGAAATGACACATTCTAAGGTCTTGATTGTTTGTGTGTGAAAACTGGATGTAGCTGCTGGTATTCTTGCTAGGATAGCAGGATAGTATTGAAATGCTACTTTAGCACATAGTGCTTATTGTCATTTGCTCTGAAATTTAAGAGGCATAATGACAGCGGATCGGCATTTCGGTGGCATATATTGCAATATTTCCAAACATCTGTACTTGTTCGGCTGCTGGTATTCCTGGTAGGATATTAGGATTACTGAGTGGGACCTTGTAGGATGTTAACGGTTGGTGTATCGAAGCTGAAAAATGTAGCAGCGTGACTGAATTTCCAATCCAGTGGGTAGTAAGGGAACGCTAGTGTAGCTGGTTTCTTACTACGTAGGATCTTAATTGTTCGTGTCTCAAAGCTGAACAGGGTAGTAGTTAGGACTCAATTTCAGACTTTTTGATGAAATGCTAGTTTAGCTGCCCCCTTATTACGTAGGATCTTAATTGTTCGTGTCCCAAAACTGAATATGGTTTTCCATAACATAATTGAGGGGCAGCTTGTTTAGTAAAATGCTAATTTAGTTATCTCTTACTATGTTGATAATTTATCCATGGCTAGTTTCTGCTCGCGTTGCACTCTTGTTATGAACTATATTTAGGTGCACTTCCTTCTTTGTAAGAGTATATCAATGTAGATTGCTCAATCGGCACCCGCCGCATTCGATCTTTGTTCCTGCGTTTCCTTTTTTTTCTGGGTGGATGGATACTTAAGAGTATATACCGATGTGGATGCTTTTCTCCCTCGTACTAATTGTAGGCTGCTGTAGCATGTAGTGCACATGGGCACGCTGAAACTTGCCTGCCATTTTCTCTGATTTTTTTGACACTGCATTGCTCTGAAATTTGTAGTCCCTCCGTAAAGAAATATATGAGCGTTTAGATCACTAAAATAGTTATCTAAACGCTCTTATATTTCTTTACAGAGAGAGTATGTGATAAGGCAGTGGATTAGCATTTCGGTGCCATGAATTTAAATTGGAGTTATTCCTTGTTTGATTCTCAAAGAAGTAGTTCCATTTACCTTTCTGGATGCTGCTGTTCTTGGTAGGATCTACAAATGGCACCTTGCAGGGTCTTGATTGGTTGCGTGTGCAAACTGAATATGTAGCTGCTAGGACCCAGTTTCCAATCTAGTCTGTGGTAGTGACATGCTAGTTTAGCACATGCTGCTTGTAGATGGTTGGCCAAGTTGCCTGCCATTTTCTCTGAAATTTAGGAGGCATAATGTCAGTGGATCAACATTTCTTGCTAGGATTCCTAGATGGGAGCTTTTTAACTGTTGGTGTCTCGGAGCCGAAACTGCGTCAGTTATGACTGAATTTCCAATCTAGTGGGTAGTAGTGGAATGCTATTTTAGATGGTCTATTACTATGTAGGATCTTAATTGGTCGTGTCTCAAAGCTGAACTGGGTAGTAGTTAGGACTCAATTTCTAATATAGTGTTTAATCCTAGTGTAGCTGCTCTCTTTTTACTTCTCTGTAGGTTCTTAATTGTTTGTGTCTCAAAAACTTAATATGTTTTCCATAGCATAACTTGAGGGGTAGTTTCCTTAGTAAAATGCGAGTTTAGCTATCCCTTACCATGTACTGATTGGTCTTTGTCGAAAAATATGTGGATGATTGATAGTACGCTTCCTGTTTCTGCACGCAATGTACTCTGTTATGAACTGTATGTATGCTGCACTTTCTTCTTCCTAGGAGTGCATCGATGTAGACGTTTTCCTGATTGTTGTTGGGACTAAAAATAAGAACCTCTTCTCCCTGGTTAGCAGTAAATACTGCATGGGCAAAGGTGAAAGTTGCCTGCTGTTTCCTCTGAAATTTAAGAATGTCAGTGGATAACATGTTTTCCATTTTTGCACATTGTGCACATCCGCATCGACAGAGTGGCACCATAGGGATCTCAGCTAGAAGCTGTGGACAGAGCCTCTTGGGCCACTCAACTCATCGACAGACAGCGCCATAAGGATCTTGGCAATAAGTTATGGACTGAGGATTTGGCTCACAGATCCTTGCAACTACTATCACTTACAGTGAATGCTCTGTGCTGCTTAATTACCATGTAACAGGAGGAGGTAGACTGAGTTTAGAAGATTGTTTTGTTATTTTTTTGTTATGTAGCTTGTTTTCATTTGTAATGGTAGAAGTTATCCTAATTAGAAACTCGTTAGTGTCATGAATGGGCTGCTCTTGGTTATGCAAAGTAGCTTTGGATCTACTGATTAATTAAAGTGCCAATGGAAGATCAGTAAATAACCTGGAACTCAAAATTAGTTTGAGTAGTTAGTAAGATGAATATTACTGTTGAACTAGTATTTGATCCAAGAGCTGTGGTAGTACAATCCCTTCAGTTTAGAAGACAAAATTCCTACAATTTTTTGAAGAAACCTGATCGGATCCCATCAACTCTACCTATCTCTAAGCAACTGCTCCATGCTCTTTAATTAACTGGAGGAAGTAGAGTGAGGCTGTGTTTGGTTCAGCTATGTAGCTAGTTCATTGTTTTTTGATATAGCTCACCATTCATGCCGAATGGCAGCTATATGTAGCTTGTTATCATTTATAATGGTAGAAGACAAGTGGTCTGTTTTTTTTGGAAATGGAGGCGTACCCCTGGCCTCTGCATCATAATGATGCATGCAACCATCTTATTAAAGAATCTCGAAGTAGCACAAAGTCATAAAAGTATTACATCTCGCAAGCGGAGCGAAAGAAAAAAAAAGTACATGCTCAAAATCACAACCGGTAAGGTAAAGTAAAGGATAGCTTGTTATCATTTATAATGGTAGAATTTATTCAAACTCACAAACTCATCAGTGTCATGAATGAGTCTGCTCTTGGTTATGCGAAACAACTTTGGATGTAGTACCGATTAACTAAAGTACCAATGGAAGATCAGTACTTGCAGTTCAAAGTTATATTTGTCAAGTTTGATTATTAGCTAGCAAGATGAATATTCTTGGTACTAATCAATGATCCATGAGCTTGTATAGGCAAACTCTTATCCCGGTGATGAATGAGCTGCGTTGTGCAAACATAGATTGCCATTTGTCAATCGGCAGACCAGCACCATACCTCAGCATTATAAACTCTTCAAAATTTTGGGTTGATTTTTTCTGTTCTTAGAAAAAATACCAGTCGTTTAACAAAAGGAAAGAACAAATATAAATGAAAGAAACTTGAATCAGCAAGATGTTTATTTCTCTTAATATGCAGAGAACCCAAGGACGAGTCCGGTCCGAGAACAAAGCTTCAAACAAACCTGATCGGATCAAATCAAACAACCAGCAACTTGCTTCTCTAATGATCTTCAAAATTAATATAGATTATGACATCGTTCGATTGTGAGGCGTTTCGGAAAACCTTGTTCCATCCTCGGCGTGGGGAAGGTAGTAACTAAGACCTGTTCAAATTATTTTTAAATAAGAACATGAGAAATGACCGCGGGGGAGGGGGTGGTTGAGGGGTGGAAGTTGACCCCTAGGCCGTCAGCGCATTCCTCCTAACATTTTCCAAATACATATTTTGAACATTTTTTTCAAATGCTGTTAAATATTATTCAAATACACGCTAAATATTTTTAAAATACCCAAATATTTTTAATATTGTATAATGTTTTCAAATAAATGTCATGGACATATTTTTTAACATGTAAACATTTTTAAATGACACGTACATCTTTTTGATTGACATGAAACACTTTTTAAAATAAACATTTATTTACATTTTACTTTTTTAACAAATGTGTCAACATATTTTTGGAACCCGTATTTTTAAAAAAAAATTCAATTATATTTTTGAATGATTCGATTTTTTAAGAAAAACTATGTGAACATTTTTTTATGTTATACGATTTTTTGAAAGTCATGAACATATTTTTAGAATCCCTGGATATTTTCTTAATATTTCACATACATTATACTTTTTTATGATAGGAACATTCTTAATTGTGCGAACATGTTTCTCTAAATTGAAATGTCACCAACAATTTTTTTGAAAGGCATGAATATTTAAATTTATCAACCTTTTTTAATGCTATAATATATTTTAAAATTATCATAACAAAAAGTTTACACACGTCAACTTGTTCCAAATTCCAGGTGATGTTTTTTTACAGAAATCTTAAGTAAATGAAGTTTTTGAAATATATGCGATTTTTAAGAAGAAAAGTACATTAGAAACAAGACCGAACGAACAAAGAAGAATAGAAGAAGCTACTCGGCCTGCCCAATAAGAAGGTAAATGTTTGTGCCCGGTGCGCCGGCCGGGTCTTCGGCCGGTCTCTTGCGACACGCGACCTAACTCGTGGCCCCGCACCGCTAACTTTCCCCATCACACCGCTACCTTTCCCCACCTTATCCTCAGTCTGCATCTATCTTTCTTCATCAAATCCTCTCACCATGGAAGCCTCTCGAGCTTGACTCCATCCTCTCTCCCTCCACTCCTCATCTGGCCATGGAGCACTAGTCGTTGCTGCTCCGCCGTGCATCTCCCTCCTACCCTCCTTCGTCCCCACACACCCCCACCCCCGCGCTCCTGAATCTCGTGATGCGATGGCTACGGCCGCAGATCCGCAACCGCGTGCTTGGCTGGAAATGGCCTGCCAAGTGCTACAACAGGCGACGGTGGTAGATACCACCTCTAGCAGTGACCATTTTTGTTGGTAAAGCTTCAACCTCTGGCTGGATTTTTTGCTGGAACCACTGGTTGGGGATGCTACAAGCAGGAGCATTTTTGGCTGGAACCATTTTTTTTTGCTGGAACCGGTCCTAATTTTTGCTGCCACCTTGTTTCAATTTTCCTGATATCAGTCTAAAAATTGCTGCCACCTTGTTTCAATTTTCCTGGAATCAGTCTAAAAATTGCTACCACCGTCTTCCAATTTTGCTGGAACCTGCAAATTTTTCTGCTTCAACCAAGTACTGCAGATTTTTGTTGGTAAATTAGCTTCAACCTTCGGCTGGATTTTTGCTGGAACACTGGTTGGGGATGTTACAAACAGAAGCAATTTTTGCTGGAACCATGTTCTTCTTGAATCATCGGTTCCAGCTTCTGCTCAGCTCAATTCATCTTTTTTGCTAGAACCGTGTCTTTTTTTTGTTGGAACCAGCAAATGATTTTGTTACGATGGCAATTTCTGAAGTTCTTTGTTGGTTGAGATTATTAGCTATGGCCAGGCGGAGGTGACTCATTTTTTGTTGGAACCGTATTAATTTTTGTTGGAATCAGGGATTTTTATTGCTTCAAGCAATTTGCTGGATCTGCTAGTTGCTCAAGTCATTTTGCTGGAACCCTTTTGTTTTCTGCTGGAATCAGTTTTTTGTTTTGCTGCAACTACCCACCAGAGTTTTTTTGGGTTGAGATGTGTTTTTTTGCTGGAATCGTGTGGTGCAGGTCGACGACGACGGCGATGTCGTGCTATGATGGGCGGCGTCGGCGCGAGTTGCTGGAACCGATGTTTGGCAGAGCTGCATCCGACAGGGGGGGGGGGGCTGGAACGACGGGAGATGAGGAGGGTGTGCAACGACGGCAAATTGGAGCTGCGGAGAGAGGTGGGAGCAGTGGAGGTCCAACTAGCGGCGGAGATCCGGCGGGTCAGGCCACCCGTCCATGGCGCTCGTGCCCGCTTGTGTGCTCACGTGATTTGCAGGGTAGAAACAGCATGGTGGAGACGAAAGTGTCCTGTACCTGACGGCAAATAAGGCTTTAATCTTTTTTTGAGAAATCTCACTCACTTTATTGATTCAAAACAATGTTCATGGGTACACGGTTTGGGTTATGAGGAGTGCCCAACCAAATATGCCTACCTATATCTAAATTACATGCGAATTTAGCGAGATTGTGAGCCTCAAAGTTAAAATTCATTCACTCAAAAACAAACGAGCAAGAAGAGAAACTAGCTTTGCGGTCTATTATTTCATGTATAACAGCCGCATTGGGACCTCATGTCCCTTCGTTGATATCTTGCACCACACCTTGACAATCTGAGGCTACCATGATATTCTGCTCGTACAGATCCTCCGCCAAAGATAGAGCCTCCCAACAAGCATACGTCTCCAGAATCATAGGGTCTCTGATTCCTCGAAAGACAACTGCTGACGAGCCAAGAAAATTGCCAATTGAATGTCAACAGACTGCAGCAGCCACTCCCACTCGGCTATTCCTTGCTAGTGCACCATCCGCACTGATCTTATTAAAACCAGCTGGAGGTGGGATCCATCGGCATTGCTGCCCTGGTACAGCCAGTACCTGCACTCTCGGTTCACAAGTGGGAATTTGTTGTAGCTCCTGAAGATAAGAGTCTACAAATGATATTGTTTGGTGTGGATTTTGGAATAAAGATCCATAAATTGCCTTGTGCCTTGCATACCACACAACCCACAGTGTGACGACCATTCTCGTGAAACTCGCATGGTCTAGTGCATCATGAAGTTCAAACAGTCAGTTTTTCGCACTTGGCTCCATGTTTTCCGTCATCTTTGACACAAGAGTTTCACCCGTCAAGGCCCAAATGCACCTCGACATAGTGCATGACAAGAGGGCATGTCTCCACGAATCTTGGCATCCACACAACGGACAGGCGCTCTGAGTTGCCATATTCCGTCTATGTAGAACGTTCGTAGTTGGTATGGAGTGCCGAGCGAGACGCCACAGAAAGACTCTGATCTTTGATGGGACTTTCAGCTGCCACAGACGAGCCCAAGCGTCCTCTTCTCTAGAGTTGGATGATGAGTCACCCCTTCCTTCTAGCCAAGCCTCCCTCTGCAATTTTGTTATGACTGAAAACCCGCCCTTCTTGTCCGGGTTCCAAGCCCAGAAGTCCTCAGTGTTTCAAGTGCACACTGGTATCTTTAGAATTGCTTCAGCATCAAAAGGTAAGAAAACTGAATGCACTAAGGGTTCATTCCATGAAGCAGTAGCTGGAGACAGAAGATCGGACACCCTCCTGGGGGGTGCCGCAACTAGTGATACAATCGGTTTTGGGGCTGTTTCTTTGGGAATCCAGTTGTCCTCTCAAATGCGTGTAGATATGCCATTTCCAATCCTTCTTACAATTCCCTGTTGCAGCACATCTCGCCCCTCTAGGATTGCATGCCATATTTGAGATGGACGAGAAACCAGCTCCGCCTCAAGAATAGTTGAGTTTGGCAAACAAGGCTTTAATTGGACGTACAGGGTGCGATCGGCCCAAATTGGGGCCAGTGCACCGGTACCTATTAGAGGCCCAAGAAGAAGGGACGGGAGAGAGAGGAAAAGCAGCGCCACGTTCCCCTAAAAAAACAGCAGCGCCACGTGCGCGACAGCTTTGTCTAAAAAAACATGCGCGACAGGGAATCGCTTGCCTAGGGCAATGACTAGCGGCCCATCCCATTTCGCGCGGTTGCTCGTTGTCGCTCGCTGAGGGCAATGACAAACTAGGTTCGCTCGCTCTAGTTTTCTTCCTTCTTTTTCCTTTCTCATTTTCATTTATTTTTTCTTTGTTTTCTGTTGCTTTTCAACGGTCATCTTTGCGTTTTTTCTCTTCATTTTACTTTTGGATTTCTTTGTTTTCTTCTTTGTTGTCTTCGGCTTTTCTTTCATTCTTCGCTATACTTTGGGGTTTTTTGTTTCTTTTTTTTGCTTTTTAGGTTTCCTTTTTTTTTTGTCTCTTCATCGGGTTTTTTCGACACATGTCTACTTTTCCTGCGTACACAATGTACATTTTTAGAGCGCACGTGAAACATTTTTCTGATACACATTGCACATTTTAAAATAGATGTTGTGAACACTTTTCTGATTAGATGTAACATTTGGTCAAATCCATGTCGTATATTTTTAATAGCAATAATTTTTTAACTACACATATATTTTATTACATTGTATAAACATTTTTGAAAATTTCACGGGCAATTTTTGAAAATACGTGAATATATATTTAAAATGTCACTTCATTTTTTGAATAGAAATTTATACTGTACTAAATCAATGAAAATTAATTTTGATCGAGGAAGTAATTTTTTTAAATCATTTGAACCATTTTTAAAATGTCCTGAAAATTATTTTGAAATACAGGAATATTGGCATAAAATGGTACATACATATTTGAATGGTACTAGAAATTTTTAGTTACACAACATTTTTTACATTGTATATGCATTTTAGAATTTTTTTTGCATAAATTATTTGAGACACCAGGACAGTTTTCAATGTTATGGATATTATTTTTGAAAAAATATTAACATTTTTGGAAAACTGCACTAACAAAATTTTATAATATGTTATGATTTTTATTCAAATATGTGGTTTTAAATTTCTTAAGTAAATTTCTGTTTTTGAAATATATGGATTTAAAATAAAAATAAAAATAACAAGATACTTATGCTCACCATGTGCTCCACTTCAGTAGTAGGCAAACCCTATTTGGCGCATTCAGATCCTGCCCATTTACCTCTTTTTTTCTTTCCCGCTAAGTTTTAAAAGGGTGCAAACAATGTGCGTGCAACGAGTTCGAAGAGAACCACACCAACCACTAGGACATCTTCACACTTGTGCTTACAAAATTCTTTTTAGCATTTTAGTCTTTCTCCAGTTATCTTTCAATCAAGTGGTCTCGTTTCTTTTTTCATGTTTCCCTGGTTACTTTGTCCTTTTTACTTTTCTTCTTCTTTTTAAATGCATGAAGTTATTTCATGAAATCGATGAACTTTTTTTAAATTTGTTAAATTTTCCTCATAATTGATGAGCTTTTGTCAATCACAAACTTTGTTCTTCAAAATCGATGAACTTTTTTTTCCAAAATCCATGAACTTTGTTTTCAAATTGGTGATTTTTTAAAAAATCTATGAACTTTTTCCAAGTTTGTGAACTTTTGTTTTCAAAATTTATGAATTTTTTCAAATGCAATGAACCTTTTTATTAAACTGCTGAACTTTTTAAATTCATAATTTTTTCAAAATCGATGAACATTTTTGAATTTACAATTTTTTTGTTTCATCTAAGGAACACATTTTTTTCTTCAAAAGTCAACTGCTCAACCATCGATCGGTCAACCGTTGACCGCCGAGCAAGTGGTTAATGGGTTGTTCTATTGCGGCCGGCTAGTGGGTGCCATAACTCCTAGTTGGCGCATAAAGCGCCGGCTAGGAGCTCCCTTAGGAGTAGCACGAATAGTGGAGTGACGTTAGCGTGATGATCAACATATCTATTGGGCTGTCCCACCATGTGGTCTACTTGTGGCGACCTCAGCTACTGTCTTGCTACAAGCGAGAGATAGCCGCGCCTCGCCATGTGGAGCGATACTAACTGGGAAAGCCACTGGGCGTCGTAGTAGTGGTACACTTGGGAAATATTTCCGTTCCAGTAGTGGGCGACCCAGTTTTCAAAGAATTGGCTTGCCTTTCTCTTTTTGACCTCCTGAGCTTTGAGTTTGTCACATGATCTTTGTAAGCATCGCTTGCTGCGGTACGGTCGACACTGTCTGGATTCATGAAACTTTGACCATCAAGGATGGGCTGCTCTAGCTCTGATACACTCGTATCGGACGGGGCAACAATTGACATGCGCTTCAGACTCAATTGTTTGGCTCCAGATTTGATAGCACGTGACCCTACATTCAGTAAGTTAGTGAAATTCATATATATGTATATGCATATTTAGTGATGAACTGGATATCATAATTAGTATTTCCCAAAGAGTAAATGAGGTGTAGTTGCTTTTTGGGTTCAACGTACGGATAGTGGCACCTCGTCACTGTTAACTTCATTTTCAGCATCAACGTCCGAGCTACTATAATGTGACACATTCTTGGCCATTGGGGTTCCCACTGTGTCGGCTTCTCTGGCATGAGCTCCATGTGTTTTCATATGTTCTGGAGTGCCTTTGCTGTTGCTTTCAATACAATGGTTATCTCCCCCGTTTTCATCTCACGTTTCTGATGCGTGCGGTTTGCTTTTGTGTTGGCTCGAACTTTAGGTGAATTGCTTGAAGCCACAGCACAAGTACTACGGATTGATGACAATGTTGAATCCGCGACGTTATGAGATACAAGCTAATCAAGCTATTGACAACCATGCACTCTTTCGACTTTATCAACTAAAGGATTGGCACTTTTCAAGATATCTGCTTCTGTGTTCTTCTCATGCACCAAGACCTTTCCGGTCGAGCATTTCTCAATCTCGTTGTGCAGCTGGGCAACAACCTCTTTTTCGTGAAAGGTAACATTGGAAACATTGTTATCCGAGATTTCTTGCTGTTTCATCAGTAGGTTTTGGTTTGAGTCCTCCACACGCATGGCTTCAACATTTGGGGGCCCATCAGTGGCTACCTCATTGGCTTCTGTTCTCTCGATATTGACTTTAGTAGCATCATTGCTGCACAGCTCCATACAAGCGGGTGAGAGCCTGTTTTCTCTTTTATCTGGTTCTTCCCTCCTTCATCCTCTTCGTCATCTTGTGACTTCGGACGGGCAGCACTCCAGATTGCGAGCAGTAACTAGCTCTAGATCACATGAAGAACTGAGCACCCTCTCATCGTTATTGCTAACAGTGAGTGTGTCACCCTGTCTTGATGTTGACGGGCGGTCCAAAAGGTTTGCCGCAGCATCCAAGGATGATCTTTGCGGTGGTTTTCCTGTGTTGAAGCCAGCTTGTGTACATCCACCTAGTAGAACAAGCATGTCACATCTCCTTTTCTTATCTAATTGTGTAACTTTTCTCATTTTTTCCTTTTCCACCTGAGCTTTCGCTAAGAGGATCTCCACTAGGCCCCCCAAGACGTCCCCCAAGCACCTCTTTTAGCACCGGCGCAAAAAAAAGGCTCCAGTCACGTCTCCAAGATGTTGTTTTGTGCCGGATTTGAGAAAAGGTAGCCTCGGCGACCTCACGCGAAACCCAGCCCATCGGGGGGCACTTGGGACCGCCGGCATTAACTTTTGCATGGCAAAACCCCACCAGTCAGCCTCTCTTCTCTCTGTCTCTCTCCTTCTTTTCCTGCATGAAAAAGGAATCATTCCCTCGCCAGCCCCGCCTCCTCCGCCCCGCTCCGCTTCCTCGCCGCCCTGCCTCCTCCGGCCCGCCCCGTCCCGCCGAGCTCGCCGCCTCGCCTCCTCCGCCCCCCCCCCCCCCGCCCGCCCCCCCCCCTCCCCCCCCACCTGCTCCGCCGGCTTGCGCTCGCCTCCGCCCCCGCCGGCTCACGCGCGCCCTCCTCTGCTCCGCCGGCTCGCGCTCGCCCCCGCCCCCGCCGCCTCGCACTCGCCGCCTCGCCGCCTCGCGCTCGCCAAACCGAACAAAGTCGAGATGCACAAGGAGCCTCACCAGTAGAGGAGCTTGCCCTCGGGCGCGATGATGTGCACCGCCTGGCCCAGCACGGGTCCAGGAGCGCGGCGACGGTGCGCCGCGACGAGGAGGGGTGCCCCGGCGGGAACGCGGGGCGGGGGCTGGGCCCAGGCTGCGCGCCGCGGTGCTCTGGCGCAAATCTCCCGTAGGAGCTCGGCCTGCCCCTGCCCCAGCTCCCGTATCTTCGTCAGCAGCTCGTCCGCCTCCATCGCCGCCCTGTAGCTAGCAGGTTCCGTGAGAGAGCGAGCTGCGGGGAGAAGACCTGGGCAGCATGGCCAACAGCGAATGGGCTCACGCTCATGCCTGACATAATGGAGGGAGGGAAGCGGGCGGCGTGGCGTGGCGTGGAAGCCCCAGTCGAGGAGCGCCAGAGGTGGCTTGGTGAGGCCGCGCCAGCGAGGGCAGCTTGGAGCGAGGCCGACGAGGCGGTCCAGCAGGCCGCGGATGCCCCGGTTGAGGATGGCGCGGCGCAGCGGCTTGGCGACCTCCGCACAGAGCACAATGGTGACGGCATCGGGCTCGCACTCGTGCTCATGTTGCTCTGCTCGAGCTCGGCGGCGAGGCCGAGCCGGCCATGGCCTGGGGCGGGCGCGGCCTGGGCACGGCTTGGGGGGGGACACGGCTGGAAACTTTTTCCCCCCGAGGCCAAAAATTCCGCCGGCAGCTCCCCGGGCGGCGAAAAAAATGCCTCCTGGGGGGCTCAACGGCTGGAGATGCTCTAACATATACTCCACCCCGGTCCTCTCAATGGAAGCCTTCAAGTCCTGTAAATGTGATTATGGCATACGTTATTTGGTCTAACATATACTTAACAAGACACAATAGACAAAAACACATTCACAATGACTGGGCTTTCCTCTGCTGCCAGTTCGGGAACAACTAGTTCCCCAAACTGTGGTGCAGTTCCATCTTTGATGCTTGGATCATCCTCCTCATTGCTTAAATCATCTGCATTGACAAGGCTACCCTCAATACCTGAAAAAACAACCTGGCAATGAATACATGGTATTATATACTAGATGCTTGGTTGTTATTCGTTGTTGACAATAAGTTGAATTATTGCTGTTGTGCTAAAATCATGCCTGTAGTTTCCCATGTAGACCAGATGCTTTCATGTCGAGTGTGTCTAGTGTCTCCAACAACTTAGTTGTTACGTGCTTGAAACAGGGGACACCTTCAGGGACAACAAGCATTGGTGACTGAGGGAGTACTGGATTAGGGGGTCTCCGGACAGCCGGACTATCTCCATTGGCCGAACTGTTAGACTATGAAGATACAAGATTGAAGACTTCGTCTCGTGTCCGGATGGGACTCTACTTGGCGTGGAAGGCAAGCTAGGCAATACGTATATGGATATCTCCTCCTTTGTAACCGACCTTGTGTAACACTAACCCTCTCCGGTGTTTATATAAATCGAAGGGTTTTAGTCCGTAGGACAACAATCACAACATACAGTAATACCATAGGCTAGCTTCTAGGGTTTAGCCTCTCTGGTCTCGTGGTAGATCTACTCTTGTAACACCCATATCATCAATATTAATAAAGCAGGACGTAGGGTTTTACCACCATCAAGAGGGCCCGAACCTGGGTAAAACTTCGTGTCCCTTGCCTCCTGTTACCATCCGGCCTAGACGCACAGTTCGGGGCCCCCTACCCGAGATCCGCCGATTTTGACACCGACATTGGTGCTTTCATTGAGAGTTCCTCTGTGTCGTCGCCGTTAGGCTTGATGGCTCCTACTATCATTGATAGCGATGCGGTCCAGGGTGAGACTTTTCTCCCCGAACAGATCTTCGTATTCGGCGGCTATGCACTGTGGGCTAATTCGCTTGGCCATCTGGAGCAGATTGAAAGCTACGCCCCTGGCTATTAGGTCAGATTTGTAAGTTTGAGTTACACGGCCAACATCCGTGGGGACTTGATCTTCGACGGATTCGAGCCACAACCGGGCGCGCCGCATTGTCGCGATGGGTATGACCTAGCTCTGCCACCGGACGGTATCCCAGAGGCCGCGCCCGCATCAGCTCCGACCCTTAGCTCGGAGCGAGCTGCGCCAATCGAGGACGGGTGGCTAGACACCGCCTCAGGGGCTGTAGTCTCGACGGCGATCGAGCCAAACACCAGCATAATCCTCTGCGCAGCCCGTGACTCCAAGGTGCCGGACTCTCTTCCAGACCCCGAACCATCCGTGCTCTTGCCAGTCGAATCCGATTGGGCGCCGATCATGGAATTCACCGCCGCGGATATCTTTCAGCACTCGCCCTTCGGCGACATTCTGAATTCACTAAGGTCTCTCTCTTTGTCAGGAGAGCCCTGGCCAGATTATGGCCAACAGGATTGGGATGCGGACGATGAAGAAATTCGACGCCCACCCACCACCCACTTTGTAGCCACTGTCGATGATTTAACCGACATGCTCGACTTCGACTCGGAAGACATCGACGGTATGGACGACGATGTAGGAGACGAACATGAACCAGCACCTATAGGGCACTGGAAAGCCACCTCGTCGTATGTCATATACATGGTGGATACACCCAATGAAGGCAATGGCGACGAGATAGAGGAGGATGACCCCTCCAAGAAGCAACCCAAGCGCCGACGTCAGCGGCGCCGCTCTAAGTCCCGCCAAAGCAAAAGTGGTGATACCGGCACAGGAGATAGTAACACTCCGGATAGCGCCGAAGACAACAACAATCCCCTCCAGCAAGATTTAGAGCAGGAGGATGAAGGAGCCAGCTCTCCTGAGAGAGCGGCTGGCGGAGAGGAGGAGGATGACAATTACATGCCCCCTCCGAAGACGAGGCAAGCCTCGGCGACGATGAATTCGCCGTACCAGAGGATCCCGTCGAACAAGAGCGCTTCAAGCGCAGGCTTATGGCCACGACAAATATCCTGAAGAAAAAGCAGCAGCAGCTTCAAGCTGATCAAGATCTGCTAGCTGACAAATGGACTGAAGTCCTCGCGGCTGAGGAATATAAACTCGAGCATCCCTCAAAGAGTTACCCAAGGGGCAGGTTACTACCCCGACTGGAGGAAGATGCGCATGATACGGCTGATCGGCCACCTCGTGGCCGCGATAGAGAGGCATTCCGGCTAAAAGCTCAGCCTCCACCCTAATGCCATCCAAATAAAAAGGCATGGGGAGATACGCCAGACCTGCGAGACATATTGGAGGACAAAGCAAAGCATTCAAGATCGATCTACGAATCACGAGGGCGCACCACTCTACGAGACGGTAAACGTCATGCCGGATACAGTAAAAGCAAATCCGGCCAGGCCGAACACAGCGGGCAGGACCCATTCGAGTTGCGTCGCGATATAGCCCAATACAGAGGCCCCGCACACCCCTTATGCTTCACGGATGAAGTAATGGAACATCAATTCCCAGAAGGTTTCAAACCTGTAAACATTGAATCATACGACGGCACAACAGATCCTGCAGTATGGATTGAGGACTTCCTCCTCCACATCCACATGGCCCGCGGTGATGACTTACATGCCATCAAGTACCTCCCACTAAAACTCAAAGGACCAGCGCGGCATTGGCTTAATAGCTTGCCAGCGGACTCCATTAGCTGTTGGGAAGATCTGGAAGCCGCATTCCTCGACAAATTTCAGGGCACTTATGTGCGACCACCAGACGCCGATGACTTGAGCCACATAATTCGTCCAGGCAATTCTGGACTCGGTTCCTTACAAAGAAAAATCAAATCGTCGACTGTCCGGATGCGGAGGCCTTAGCGGCTTTCAAGCACAACATCCGAGACGAGTGGCTAGCCCGGCACCTTGGTCAGGAAAAGCCGAAATCTATGGCAGCTCTCACAACGCTCATGACCCGCTTTTGTGCGGGAGAAGACAGCTGGTTGGCTCGCAGTAATAACATATCAAAGAACCATGGTACCTCAGATACCAAGGACGACAATAGCAGGTCACGTCGCAACAAGCATAAGCACCGCATTAACAGCGAAAGTACTGAGGATACGGAGTCAATGCCGGATTCAAAGGCTCTAAACCCG
Organism: Triticum urartu; assembly: GCF_003073215.2. Classification (NCBI taxonomy): domain Eukaryota; kingdom Viridiplantae; phylum Streptophyta; class Magnoliopsida; order Poales; family Poaceae; genus Triticum; species Triticum urartu. The sequence continues at coordinate 13,144,920 of NC_053024.1, forward strand.
GTCAGCGGAAAAAGCCATTCAAACAAAGTACGCCGGGTCCGTCCAGCTTGGACCGTATACTCGATCGCTCGTGTCAGATACACGGCACCCCAGACAAGCCAGCCAATCACACCAAGAGGGATTGTTGGGTGTTCAAGCAGGCCGGCAAGTTAATTGCCAAAAACAGGGAAAAGGGGCCGCATAGCGATGACGAGGCAGAACCCCGGCAGCCGCACACTGGAGGACAGAAGAGGTTCCCCCCGCAAGTGCGGACGGTGAACATGATATACGCAACCTACATCCCCAAGAGGGAGCGGAAGCGTGCGCTCAGGGACATATATGCGTTGGAGCCAGTCACCCCAAAGTTCAACCCTTGGTCCTCCTGTCCGATCACCTTCAATCGCAGGGACCACCCCACTAGTATCCGTCATGGCGAATTCGCCGCATTGGTCCTAGACCCAATCATCAACGGATTTCACCTCACTCGAGTCCTTACGGATGGCGGCAGCAGCCTGAACCTGCTTTATCAGGACACAATGCGCAAAATGGGTATAGACCCCTCAAGGATCAAACCCACAAAAACGACATTTAAGGGCGTCATTCCAGGCGTAGAGGCCCACTGCACAGGCTCAATTACACTGGAAGTGGTATTCGGATCCCCGGATAACTTCCGAAGCGAAGAGTTAATCTTCGATATAGTCCCGTTCCGCAGTGGTTATCACGCGCTGCTCGGACGAACCACATTTGCTAGATTCAATGAGGTACCACATTATGCATACCTCAAGCTCAAGATGCCAGGACCTCGCGGAGTTATTACAGTCAATGGAAACACAGAGTGCTCTCTCCAAACAGAGGAGCACACCGCGGCCCTTGCAGCAGAAGCGCAAAGCAGCCTCTCAAGGCAATCTACCAGTTCGGCGTTTCAAAGCCCGGACACCTTCAAGCGCGCTCGGGGCAATCGGCAAACAGACCGCCTGGCGCGATCTGAGCCCGCGTAGCAATACGGCGGCCACCCCAATCCCAGCCCAACGGCATTATTCGTGCCGCACGTACATAATTATGCATTAAAAATACCATGGGCACAGGTGGGGAGGGGGGGGGCACAACCGCGGCATGCCCCAAAACGCGGCCTAAACCGCACTAGGGGCTTCCCGTTTGGTTATTTTTCTTTTTCTTTCAGGACTTTAATCTCTGGAAACACTATCCGGCAGCTCTATTGCCGAACACATGATACAGCAACCAAGGAGGCAGACAACTACGTTATACAACGGAATTCCCAGGTTGATTACAGATTTCATATCATTCCTCAGCTCGCCCTTGGAAGGGACATAGTCCTACTCTTTTGCTTATTGCACTATCTGTATCACTCTGCTTTAATGCAATTTTAATATAGAATGCATGACATTACGACTATTATTGCATTTTTGTTATATATATATCTATGTGTTCATTAATGACGCCTTTCAACCGTACACTCTGGTACGACCAATGCACTAGGGGCTTACGTACCCACAATATGGTGTGAAAAGTCCGAACACTTTCACAAGTGCGGCACCCCGAACTTATAGCACTATATGCATCAGCTCCGAATCATGTCTTTGGTCAAATGTTGGGTTTGCCCGGCTCCTATGTTTTGGTACCTTACGTTCCGCTCTATCGGCTAAGGTAGCGCTAGGAGAACTATTGCGATTGTGCCCCAGTTCTGCCGGGCCGAGCACCTCAGTAGAGAAAGCTAAAACTGACTGTCATGATAAGGCGAGAGACTGGTCGCTGTTCGGCGAGGTTTTTCGAGTCTGAGGGAGTCCTAGATTAGGGGGTGTCCGGATAGCCGGACTATACCTTCGGCCGGACTCCTGGACTATGAAGATACAAGATTGAAGACTTCGTCTCGTGTCCGGAAGGGACTTTCCTTGGCGTGGAAGGCAAGCTTGGCGATACGGATATGTATATCTCCTACCATTGTAACCGACTCTGTGTAACCCTAGCCCTCTCCGATGTCTATATAAACCGGAGAGTTTTAGTCCGTAGGACGAACAACAATCATACCATAGGCTTGCTTCTAGGGTTTAGCATCTCTGATCTCGTGGTAGATCTACTCTTGTACTACCCATATCATCAATATCAATCAAGCAGGACGTAGGGTTTTACCTCCATCAAGAGGGCCCGAACCTGGGTAAAGCATCGTGTCCCCTGCCTCCTGTTACCATCCGGCCTAGACGCATAGTTCGGGACCCCCTACCCGAGATCCGCCGGTTTTGACACCGACATTGGTGCTTTCATTGAGAGTTTCTCTGTGTCGTCACTTTTAGGCCCGATGGCTTCTCCGATCATCAACAGCGATGTGATCCAGGGTGAGACTTTTCTCCCCGGACAGATCTTCGTATTTGGCGGCTTTGCACTGCGGGCCAATTCGCTTGGTCATCTGGAGCAGATCGAAAGCTACGCCCCTGGCCATCAGGTCAGATTTGGAAGTTTGAACTACACGGCCGACATCCGCGGAGACTTGATCTTCGACGGATTCGAGCCACAGCCGAGCGCGCCGCACTGTCACGATGGGCATGATTTAGCTCTGCCGCCGAACAGTGCCCTGGAGGTCGCACCTGTGTCCGCTCCGACCCCTAGCTCGGAGCCGATCACACCAATCAAGGATGCGTGATTAGACACCGCCTCGGGGGCTGCAATCTCTACGGCGATCAAGCCGAACACCAGCCTTGTCCTCTGCGAAGCCCGTGACTCCAAGGTGCCGGACTCCTTTCCGGACTCCGAGCCCTCCGCGCCCCTACCGATCGAATCCGATTGGGCGCCGATCATGGAGTTCACCGCCGCAGACATCTTTCAACACTCGCCCTTCGGTGACATTCTGAATTCACTCAGGTCTCTCTCTTTGTCAGGAGAACCCTGGCCGGACTATGACTGGCAGGATTGGGATGTGGACGATGAAGAAATTCGATGCCCACCCACCACCCACTTCGTAGCCACTATCGATAATTTAAACGACGTGCTCGACTTCGACTCCGAAGACATCGACGGTATGGACAACGATGTAGGAGATGAACATGAACCAACGCCTATAAGGCACTGGACAGCCACCTCATCTCATGATGTATACATGGTGGACACACCCAAAGGAAGCGACAACGAGGAACACAGGGATGCAACGAGGGATCGGTGACTTGAAAAGCAATAAAAGCGGCGACGAAGCGCCGCTCCAAGCCCTGCCTCGACAGAGACAGCAGCCATATAGACCCAGCCATAGAGCAAGATGAGCCGGTGGACGATGAACATGCCTTCGAGCAAGCGTCCGAACAGGGCAACTTGGATAAACAAACCGAACACCCCGTCCCCGGCGAAAACAATAGTCCGGACGACCTTACACCAGATAAACTCATCGAGCAGAAGAACCTCCACAAAAGGCTTGTCGCCACTGCGCATAGCCTAAAAAAGCAGAAGCGGAAGCTCAAAACTGCGGAAGATGCACTCAGAATCAAATGGAGCAAAGTACGCAACACCGCAGACAAATATGGCGGCAGTCGCCGCACAAAAAGCTATCCAAAGCGAAAGCTACTACATGAATTTGACGAGGAGTCCTTAGAGCCCCCGCAGTCAAAAAATAGGAAAGCCATCCGGTCGGATGGACGACCGCATGGCCAGCATGGAGCGGCAAGCAGCGCCGCACACAAGCTGGCACGCGATCCCCCAAAGGATCTGCATCAAAAAGACGGCCCAGCTAGATCTATATACGGGCCAAGAAAGCAAGCTCTAGTAAGCAATGCAACACAACAAATATCCGAACATCACGGCACACCCAAATATAGGGGTGCCGCACACCCCCTATGTTTCACCGATGAGGTGCTGGACCATGAATTTCCAGCGGGATTCAAGCCCGTAAACATAGAGGCGTACGACGGAACAACATACCCTGGGGTCTGGATCGAGGATTATATCCTCCACATACACATGGACAGAGGAGATGACCTCCACGCCATAAAATACTTACCCCTCAAGCTTAAAGGGTCAGCCCGGCATTGGCTCAAAAGCCTTCCTGAAAACACCATTGGAAGTTGGGAAGAGCTTGAGGATGCTTTCTGGGCAAATTTTCAAGGGACCTATGTCCGCCCCCGGATGCAGACGATCTCAGTCACATAACTCAACAGCCCGGAGAGTCAGCCCGGAAATTCTGGAACAGATTTCTTACTAAAAAGAATCAGATAGTCGACTGTCCGGACGCCAAAGCCCTAGCAGCTTTTAAGCATAACGTTCGAGACGAATGGCTCGCCAGACACCTCGGCCAAGAAAAGCCACGAAGAATGGCCGCATTAACAAGCCTCATGACCCGCTTTTGCGCAGGAGAGGACAGCTGGTTGGCCAGATGTAGCACCAGCAACCCAAGTACATCCGAAGTTAGAGATGGAAACGGAAAACCCCGACGCAGCAAGGACTAGCGCCGGAATAAGGGAAGCAGCCCAAAGAGCACGGCGGTCAACACCGGATTCAAAAGCTCGCGGAAGAATCAGAGAAAGCCGCCCCTAAAGGATAACAGGGACGAGCTATCTAACTTAAACAAAATCTTGGACAAGATATGTCAAATACACAGTACTCCCGGGAAGCCTGCGAACCATACCCACAGAGATTGTTGGGTTTTCAAGCAAGCCGGCAAACTCAACGCCGAACACAAGGGGCTCGACACACCAAGTAAGCGTGACGACGAACCCCACAAGCAGAGGACCAGGAAACAAAAGGATTTCCCACAAGAAGTCAAAACAGTAAACTTATTTCACGTGACGAACAGAACGGCGCCACCAGAGATACGCGCCATACGACCATCAGGATTACTCTAGACGTATCCGGAACACAGGCTGGACTGCCTTGGTATTAGATCCAATAATCGGCGGACTCCACTTTACAAATGTTCTGATGGACGGCGGCAGTGGTCTAAACCTGTTATACCAGGACACAGTCCGCAACATGGGGATAGACCCAACAAAAATTCGCCATAGCAAAACCTCCTTTCAAGGGGTAACGCCAGGCCCGGATGCCTGCTGTATGAGTCCTCTCCGGCTAGAAGTTATGTTCGGCTCCCCCGATAACTTCCGTCGCGAACAGCTAACTTTCCACATCGCCCCATTCTCAAGTAGCTATCAAGCACTGCTGGGACGCGAAGCTTTCGCCCGCTTTAACGCAATACCACATTATGCATCTCTTACGCTTAAGATGCCTGGTCCACGAGGCATCATCTCATTAAAGGGAAAACATTGAGTGTTCCTCTTGCGCGGAAGACAGTGCGACTGCCTTGACAGCCCCACAATAAAGCGGCTTCACCAGCCAAAGCACCTAAACATATCGTCAAGACCACGGACATGGCTAGACGAGTCCGGCATAAACATACAATTGATAAAGGCTTAATAGCCGTATACCCATGTACTAGGGGCTCCGCGCATATAAAACAAGAGACAATAAAGCTCAATGTTACCCATTTCGATTTACACTTTGTTTATTTAGTATAACTTATGTTCGGCATGATTTTTCTTCAACTAAGTTCCTCTCTTTTTACAGATGAACACCGTGCTACGCCCGTCCAGGATACGGCACAACGGAGACATAGGCGCAGACGTGCAGCAGGGACCCGTTCCAAGGATTCTTTTCAGATTAAGACCCTGCGTAAACCTTTTTTACTGTCTCTTGTTGATACACATTCCCTAGTTTCTTGGTATAACCAAGGAGGAGGCTGGCATTTTGGCATGTGGCGACGTCAGAGTTTTGCGCGTACCTGGACAGTAGGGGCTTATTACTAAGGGCGTTATCCCGCCCGCCCTCATAAAGACTGATTACCTTAGGGAGTGTTCGGCGTCGCAAGTTTGGCCTTATATGCATCAGCTCCGAATCATGTCTTTGGTCAAATGTTGGGTTTGCCCGGCTCCTGTGTTTTGCTGCCTTACGTTCCGCTCTATCTGCTAAGGCGGCACCAGAACTACTGTGATTGTGCCCCGGTTCGGCCAGGCGAGCACCTCAGTAGAGAAAGCCGAAAACTGACTGTCATGATATAGCGTGAGACTGGTCAACCACTCGTTGACTTACCGGAATCTTTAGGATTCCTCCGCATTAACGAAGGGACGTTTCCCGGCCAGGCACATACGCGCCCCGAGTTAGGGCGAGCGCAGACGCCACCCGGGGCTATATAAGTAGCCTCACTGTCAAACTCCTATGGCTAAGTGAAAGTGATAAAGCATCATAGTCCGATTGCCTAGTTCGCTGCGCTATCACCTCCTTTGTAGGACCAAGACGTTGGATCAAGTGTGAAAATGAGCCTTCTGCGAACCCCCCCGCATTATGTGTGTGGGGGCTGAAGCCGACGACTGCCATCTTTCAGATTATATATTCATATATGTTAAACGGCCGCACAGGAGGTATCATAATACTTGCAGGCACAAGTATAAAAAGCTTCTACAATTTATCAAAATATTGTTTTACAATAATATATGCTATTCGAATATAGTATCCTTCGAGCACTGCGTCTCTATCAAACGAGCACCTTGCAGAACTTCCTGAAAATAGTGCTCGGCAGGTACTCGGCTTCCATCCGAGTGTGGGGATGCAACAGCGGTGGCTTCCATTTCCGCCCAGTATGTCTTGACACGGGCAAGAGCCATCCGCCCACCCTCTATGCACACTGACCTCTTCATCGCATTGATATGCGGCGTCGCACCAAGGAACTGTTGCACCAAGTTGAAATAACTTTTCGGCTCTGGCCTCTCTGGCCATAGATGACTCATGACATACTTCATGGCGAGTCCGGACAACCTATTTAGCTCGGCCCATTCGGCCAAACGATCGGCTAATGACAGTGGACGCTCTGGATTGTGGAACTGCGACCAGAAGAGCTTTTCCACTTCGCGATCTTCTTGATCTCGGAAGTGTTCGGCCGCATCTGCGGCACTCGCTGCCAAATCCAGATAGGTGTCCACCGTACTCCACATCTGGTCTAACGGAGCATGTTTAGGATCACAGAACTTCCTCTGCAGCATAAAGGGCTTTCCAGCCGCGATCTCTCCGGCCTGACGCAGCTCCTCCTTCATAGCTCTCATCGCAGAGCGAGCATCCTTGGCATCGGCAACGGCCTTCTTCAGGTCCGTCTGTTCCGCCCGATCTTCTTTTTCAAGAAGCTTGCAACGGTCAGCAGCGTTCTTCAGCTTCACGGCCATCTCGGCCATTTCCTTCTTGCTTCGGCAGTGAGTAGCCTGTTCGGCTTTCAGCTCTTCAATTGCCTTTCTGGCAGCCGCATCACTTTTCCTGGCTTGCTCCTTGGCTCGGGCAAGCTCCGCCCGAAGATTCTCCATGGCAGAAGCACCATCTGCATCAAGCGCACACATTGTAAGATACTGGCATAAAGATCCTCTTACCAGGTGCCGCCGGAGGAATTACATACCTTGTGCCTCGTCAACCCGCTTGATGACAAGCACGATGTCAGCATCTGCCACGTCAAGTTGCCGCTTTAGCTTGGCAAATTCATCAGTTCGGCTGGCCACCAGACACTTCGCCACCTGTGTATGAAGGCGTCATGTTAGACCTGGGATTATGATCCTCTGCGCGCCGTCACTTTTGACAACGCACAAAGTCTCAGGGGCTACTATCTACACAGGGCGCATCTTATTTATGCGCAACTGTCCAAAAAGGGTACATTATTTCGCGTACCTCAAAACCTGTCAGTAAACTCCTGACGGCCTCGTGCAATCCGCTCTGTGGATGAAATCCTCTCAATCACCGTACCCATCAAGGCACGGTGCTCCTCTGAGATAGATGCTCGCCCTAGCAGATCCTTCAGCTCCTCCGACCGCGCACCAGACGGCGCCGGACTCGTCCGATGGCCCTTTTTGAAGGCCTGACGCGGAGGGCTTTGGGGGGCATATGACTACCTTTTGGCCCCGCCAGATTCGGAGAAACCCTCCGCGATGATACCTCAGGGTCGCCCGCCTCGTAAGGCGGTACGGCAGGGGGGGGCGGTCCGCTCTCCATCATCTCCGGAAGAAGATCCCCCGAAGACGAGCTCTACTGGGAAGGGCTAAGGTCCGAGCAACAAGGTAAATTTTCGATTACTTTTCTCAGATATAAAGCAGGGATTTCTCTCGTTTCTTAAAAAGAAAACTCCTCTCTACTTACGGCTCGGTGGAGGGATGATCCCCTTGAGGGCATAATTCGGCCGAAGTATCCCCTAGCACAGGACCCTCTGGCGAAGATTTCTTCCCCCGCTTTAAGGCCATGGTCTCCGGGTCTTCAGAGGCGGTCCTCTTCTTCCCCTGAGGAGAGGAATTTTCGATTCCTCCCTTCCGGACAACCTCCTTTGAGGACGTTGTAGCTTCCTTGTCCCCTCCCTTGCTTCCCTTTGAAGGCACAACCTCCAACATCCTGACTAGCACGAGACCCGGCGTGGTCTCGGGGAGGGGGGCCGAACACCTGATTAGCTTTGCTTTCGCTATCCACTCCTGTTTAAAGGACAGCTCTTTTAGGGGCAATTTTATGAGAAATATACGGATAGCGAGTCCGGGCACAAGGCTACTTACTTGAGTATCCGGACGATTGCAGCTCAGACCTGCGTCCTCCGTAGAAACCGGACACACTACTTGTGGTCCAAAGAACAATTTGTACATCACCACGGGCGTCATGCCAAGAAAATGTTGGAGAACTCGTGGTCCCTCCGAGTTGAACTCCCACAGGCGGAGGGGGCGACGTTTGCAGGGCAGAACTCGGCGAATTAACATAACCTACGTCACCACGACCAGATTGATGTCTCTTTCTAGGAGATCTCGGATGCGGCCCTGCAACAGGGGCACGTCCTTTGCCGTCCCCCAGTGCAGCCCTGTATTGACCCATGACGCCAGTCATGGCGGGGGACCCGAGCGGAAAGCAGGCAGCGCCACCCACTTGGTGCTCCTGGGAGCTGTGATATAAAACCACTCTCGTTGCCATAAGCTGGACTCCCCTGGAAAAGAGCCCTCGGGCCATGGAGCACCAGCATTCTTGCTTATAAAAGCACCTCCACACTCCGCGTGCCGTCCCTCGATCATCTTCGGCTCTACTTTGAAGGTCTTGAGCCATAGTCCGAAGTGAGGAGTAATACGGAGGAAGGCTTGACACACGATGATGAACGAGGAAATATGGAGGATGGACTCCGGAGCTAAGTCATGAAATTCCAGCCCATAATAAAACATGAGCCCCCTCACGAAGGGATCAGTCGGGAATCCTAGCCCCCGAAGGAAGTGAGACACAAACACCACACTCTCACCAGCTTGGGAGTGGGAATGACCTGCCCTTGAGCAGGCAGCCTATGCGAGATTTCGCCGGTCAAGAACCTGGCCTCTCTCAACTTCAGCACGTCCTCCTCATCCATCGGCCTCGAAGGTCGGAACCGGACATTGTCGAAGGTTCGAAGCGCCTGAAATCTGGAGCCTTGGGTGTTGGAACTCGAGGAGAAGGGCGAACTCGTTTGAGATTGAAAGAAAGGAGTAAGGCCTTGGTCTCTTTATAAGAGGTTGAATACCAAGGGCCTTCCCCGTGACCGTTTGGGACTCGCCTTTGATCGAGAAAATATACCAACGGGTACGGTTGGGTTACCCACACCCGTATTGATGAGAATCCCGGGATAAGGAGACACGATCTCTGCTTTAACAAGACGTGCCAAGGAAACCGCCTCGCTAAACGCGCTGAGGTGGGACGGTAAAACGATTCGAATAAAGACTTGGTCGTGGTGTGATGTCACACTACGGAGTACGTCAGCAGATTAGATTTGTGTAAATATTATTCTCTCTATGGCAATATGTGGAAACTTATTTTGCAGAGCCGGACACTACCTTTGTGTTCAAAATCTTCTATGAAGTACTTGGAGGAGGAACCCACCTTGCAATGCCGAAGACAATCTACGCGCCGGACTCATCGTCATTGAAGCCTGGTTCAGGGGCTACTGAGGGACTCCTGGATTAGGGGGTGTCCGGATAGCCGGACTATACCTTCGGCCGGACTCCTGGACTATGAAGATACAAGATTGAAGACTTCGTCCCGTGTCCGGAAGGGACTTTCCTTGGCGTGGAAGGCAAGCTTGGCGATACGGATATGTAGATCTCCTACCATTGTAACCGAATCTGTGTAACCCTAGCCCTCTCCGGTGTCTATATAAACCGGAGAGTTTTAGTCCGTAGGACGAACAATAATCATACCATAGGCTAGCTTCTAGGGTTTAGCCTCTCTGATCTCGTGGTAGATCTACTCTTGTACTACCCATATCATCAATATCAATCAAGCAGGACGTAGGGTTTTACCTCCATCAAGAGGGCCCGAACCTAGGTAAAACATCGTGTCCCCTGCCTCCTGTTACCATCCGGCCTAGACGCAAAGTTCAGGAGCCCCTACCCGAGATCCGCCGGTTTTGACACCGACAGAGTCCCTAACGACTTATGCCGCTTAGGGCGAGGGGCCGGCTTCGTCCGGCTTACAGGCATGTATCATGCCCCGAATTCGGTGTTCTGAATACCAGGGGGCTTCGCCGAAATTTAAAATTATAGAATTCTATGGCTAAGTGAGAGTGATAAAGAATTATTAGTCCGGTTGCCTTGTTCGTTGTGCTGAGCACCTCCCTCGAAGGACCGAAACATGGGAACAAGAGTGCTCAGGTTTATCCCGAACACCCCAGCACTCGTGGCATGGGGCCTGAAGCCGAGGACTAGCCATCTCTCAGATTGGATAAACAGCCAAAACGAAGGTAATATTTTAAATTCCACAAGCGTTGCATAGCAAACATGATACAAGTTTTCATACATACAGGACAACACGAGCAAGTCTCATTCAAAGATTACATTTTGCGAACACTCATCCGCGATAAGACGGGCACCCGGCAGAACACCCTCGTAGTACATCTCGGGGTGGCGGTGCTCCTTGCCCTTCGGTGGCCCCTCCTTGATCAGCTTCACGGCGTCTAGCTTGACCCACTGCATATTTACACGGGCGAAAGCCCGGCGTGCACCTTCTATGCAGACGGATCGCTTGACGACCTCCAGCCAGGGGCAGGCATCCACAAGCCGCCTCACCAGGCCGAAGAAGCTGTTCGGAAGGGCGTCGCCAGGCCACAACCGGACTATGAAGCCCTTCATGGCCTGATCGGCCGCCTTATGTAGCTCGACCATCTGCTTCAGCTAGTCGCTCATTGGCATCGGATGTTCGGCCTTAGCATACTGAGACCAGAACAGCTTCTCCGTCGATCTTCCGTCCTCGGCCTGGTAGAATTGTGCGACATTGGACACACTGCGGAGCAAATATGCGAATGCTCCTGAAGAGCTCCGGATTTGGGTAAGTAATCGGTAATTCACTTTTACATGCTTGCTTTGCATATAGAAAGCCTTCCCCGCCGCTATCTTCTTCATCGCGTCGATCTCTTGAAGGGCCTTCTGGGCCTTGGCCTTGGCACTCTTCGCGCTCTCACGGGCCACGGCAAGCTCAGACTCTCGCGTCTTCAAGTCAAGCTCCAACGGCTCATGCTTCGTCACGAGAGCCTGGAGCTCTTGCTGCACCTCGCCCACCCGAGCCTCGTGCCTCTCTCGCTCGGCGCGCTCCTTGGCCGCTGTATCTTCGGCCTTGGTCAGCGCTTGCTTTAGGGTCGCCACCTCGGTCGTGGCCCCTGGCAAAATATACAATGATCCTGTCATTTTGCAATCGTGTCCTTTTTCATATACACATATCTATAGATGGGGTATTACTTACCCTCGTTCTCCTCAAGCTGCCTCTTGGAAAGGCCGAGTTCTTTCTTGGACCCATTGAGGTCCTGCTTCAGTACGGCGACCTCCGTAGTTAGTGCGGCGGACGCCAGCAGAGGAGCCTGCATATGCATATTGACATACTTATATTAGACTCCTGCGATATTATTTGATCCTCTGTTCGGCTTTTCTTTGTGAACACCAAACAAAGCATCAGGGGCTACTGTCTATGTGGTAATACTTCTACTACATTTTAAAACACTTACCTCGAAGCCTGTTAGAAGGCTGGCACAGGCTTCAGTCAATCCGCTCTTGGCGGACTGAACCTTCTGGATCACCGCACTCATGATGGTGTGGTGCTCCTCGTCGATGGAAGCGCTGCGAAGCGCTTCCAGCAGGCTGTCCGGTGCCTCTGGATGGGCAGAGGTCACCGGCACTGGCGTTTCACCCCTCTTAGAAGGGGACTGCCTACCCGAGTCCGGAACCGTTGGAGGATCCGGCGCGGTGTTCGGTTGAGGGCCGAACTCGGAGCTCTCAGGGACCCCGTCCCCTCGGCTCCCGGAGTCCGGAAGGTCGCCTTGAGGCGCCTCCGGGACGGCCCCCCCTCGATCCGGTGCCTCTTGAGACAACACTTCAGCATCGTCGGCAGGATGAGGGGAGGTGGCGGTCGGGACTGGATCGCTATCCATGTCCGACGAGCCCAGGGAGCCGTCCGATGATACCTCGATATCGGCTCCGGGCGGCCTGCACAATTGAGTTCGACATTAGGAAAAGTAGTGTGACAAAGGAATCCTATGGATAACTTTGGTATCCGAATACTTATGATCTCCCCGGGGGCTTGGCCCTGGGCAACCACTCGTCTCCACTTTTATCGGCGGCAGTAGAGCTGTCTGGAAGGAGAGTCCTTCCCTTCTTGGACCCTTCGACCTCCCCAGTTGGGGCGGCCTTCCTTTTCTTGGCTCCCCCAGTCGGTGGAGGAGCCTCTTCTTCCTCTTCCTCGTCTTCGGGGGGAGAGTGCGCCGCAGAGTCATCGGACGGTGAGTCCGACGAAGCCTGGCGTCGGGAACTCTTTCGAGCTCCCTTGGCCTTCTTGGTCTTCTCCGGCACCTTATAAGGGGCCGAAGTCAACATCTTTGCCAGAAGGGCGTCTGCGGGGCCTTCGGGCAAAGGAGCCGGACAGTCGATCTGTCCGGCCATCTTCTGCCAGTCCTGTCAAAGGCACGGGAGTTTAGATCCCGCAGAGAGTCAATCTATATAGAAAACAAGTATCCTGTGAAAGGCAAAACAGCTTACCGCACTGGCTTGGCACTTCGCGCTGAATCCGCGATCCTCAATAATGGGGGGAGGGACCTCGGCGCTCTTGAACAGCACCCTCCAGGCATCTTCATGAGTCGTGTCGAAGAGCCTGTTCAGAGTTCGGTGCTGCGCCGGGTTGAACTCCCACAAGGTGAACTCCCGTTGTTGGCACGGGAGTATCCGGCGGACGAGCATAACCTGGACTATGTTGACGAGCTTGAGCTTCTTGTCCACCATGTTTTGAATACATGTCTGGAGTCCGGTCAGCTCTTTTGAATTACCCCAGGACAGGCCCTTCTCCTTCCAGGAAGTGAGTCGCATGGGGATGCCAGATCGGAACTCGGGGGCCGCTACCCATGCGGGGTCGCGTGGCTTGGTGATATAGAACCACCCCGATTGCCAACCCTTTATGGTATCCACAAAGGAGCCCTCGAGCCATGTTATGTTGGGCATCTTGCCCACCATGGCGCCTCCGCACTCCGCCTGGCGGCCGCTCACCACCTTCAGCTTGACATTAAAGGTCTTCAGCCATAAGCCGAAGTGGGGCTTGATGCGGAGGAAGGCCTCGCACACGACGATAAACGTCGAGATGTTGAGGATGAAGTTCGGGGCCAGATCGTGGAAATCCAGGCCGTAATAAAACATGAGCCCCCGGACGAAGGGATGGAGAGGGAATCCCAGTCTGCAGAGGAAATGGGTGAGGAATACCACCCTCTCATGGGGCCTGGGGGTGGGGATGAGCTGCCCCTCATCTGGGAGCCGGTGCGCGATGTCGTCGGGCAGGTATCCGGCTCTCCTCAGTTTCTTGATGTCTCCCTCCGTGACGGAGGAGACCATCCACTTGCCTCCCGCTCCAGACATGGTTGGAGAAGGTTGAGATGGAAGTGAGGACTTGGGCGCTAGAGCTTGAGTGTGCGGGAGCGGATGAGCAGAGGAGGAAGAAGGCGTGGATAGAAAGGTGAATCCTTATCCCTTTATATGGGCGGACAAAACTAAGCGTCCCCACTTGCCTCGTAAAACTCGCTTATCCCCCAAGCGTCGTAATTGATGGCGCGGTTGGGTTACCCACGCCCGTATTGATGAGAATCCCGTAATAAGGGGACACGATCTCTGCTTTGACAAGACGTGTCAAAAAACTGCCTCGCGTTATGTGCGGGGCTTGTTAAAAGAAACGGTTCGAATAATCACCGGGCCATGACGTAACGTCGTGTTGCCAAAACAAGCTAGTGAATTAGATCTGCGAAAACATTATTCTCTCTACGGTGGAATGTGGAACTTATTTTGCAGGGGCGGACACTATCCTCGTATTCAAATTCTTCTGTGATGTATTCGGAGAAGGAACCCGCCTTGCAATGCCGAAGACAACTGCGCGTCGGACTCATCGCCATTGAAGCCTGGTTCAGGGGCTACTGAGGGAGTCCTGGATTAGGGGGTCTCCGGACAGCCGGACTATCTCCATTGGCCGGACTGTTAGACTATGAAGATACAAGATTGAAGACTTCGTCTCGTGTCCGGATGGGACTCTACTTGGCGTGGAGGGCAAGCTAGGCAGTACGTATATGGATATCTCCTTCTTTGTAACCGACCTTGTGTAACCCTAACCCTCTCCGGTATCTATATAAACCGAAGGGTTTTAGTCTGTAGGACAACAATCACAACATACAATCATACCATAGGCTAGCTTCTAGGGTTTAGCCTCTCTGATCTCGTGGTAGATCTACTCTTGTAACACCCATATCATCAATATTAATCAAGCAGGACGTAGGGTTTTACCTCCATCAAGAGGGCCCGAACCTGGGTAAAACTTCGTGTCCCTTGCCTTCTGTTACCATCCGGCCTAGACGCACAGTTTGGGACCCCCTACCCGAGATCCGCCGGTTTTGACACCAACAGTGACCATACAACATCAATGTATATGATCTGATCACCAAAATGGTAGATCAAAAATCCATGCTACTATTATTACATACCAGTGTAAATGAATCACACATCCGTTGTCACTCGTAATTGAGCATATCGTAACTTACAAGCAAAACATGCAAACAACCATGCACTTTGATGTTTGCAGCTCTGGACTCCCTGTACATCTGTACACCGTCAGCTATGTAATCTACCACAAACATACACCAGTCCATCTCAGGGATACGATCGAGGTTCTGAACAATGTATAGGAAATTCCAGTTCATCACGCGGTCGCTGACTGGGGCAAGGTACACAGACAACATGATAAGTAGGAAGTACTTCTTGAACTTATCCTCGTGTTATTTGTCTATCTAGCCTTCAATCAGAATAGCCTCTCTACCGGTTCCGAAGATTCTTTCGGCATCAATGTGCTTTTGGAATCTTCCTATGAAACAAATAACATTCTGGAACAATTTAGGACAGAGCAGGCCTAAGTAGAAAGCGATCTTTTTTCGCGTATAGCCTCCTCGAAGCCCAATTAGCGCACGGGCTGCCGCCTCAACTCAACCCTGACGCCTTCTTCCCTAATCCAAGATTGGAGAAAGAAGATCTAGGAGGGACCTATGGAGAATGTAGTCAGAAATCCATAATAGAGTCCGACCAGAATGACCGAATTAATTATCCTCATCGAGAAACAAGGGGGATTCGACCTCCTAGAGTTCAACTCCCTCTCTCAACCCATGAACAATATGAGTCCGAAGCTTCTTTTGTAACTCCCATAATTTCTTCGTAGTGGCTCCGTTCCATGCCTCATTTCATAGGGAAGCCTAAAGTGGCTCTATTTCATTTTATTTCACTTCCTAGCACTTCCTATCATTTAATATACATCCCTTTGGTCTTATTGACATAAGAGATGTCATTCTTTCGAATTGGTCAAGACTCTCCAATTTATGGCCCCTTCTGTACGACACCGGTTGTTGTTTCATTGAATTTGCTTCATTAATAGGCTCACGATTCAACGTTGATCGTTATGGTTGGTACCAAGAGCATGTCCTAGGCAAGTAGGCCTAATTTTAACAGTGTGTGGGTCACGGTCTCACGCACTAATCCCTACAGGTGCCCATAGTAGGCCGGCCGCCCTACCTAAACCAATCATCATATCGGTCCCTAGGCTCCATTATCTCGGGAAGCTTGTCAACAAAGTGCTTAATTGGCTTTCCACTTCCTCTTCACTCTTCTTTGAATTCCTTTCTTCTTCGGTTGGATCCCTAACCTTGTTCTTACAAGGTCCATGCCGAGGCATTGGAATTTCTATCTTACCATCGGGTACTCCCAACATCCTTTTGACAAGCTTCCTGATTTTTATGTGCTTGCCTTTGATTAGCAGTGTTTTCTTCTTCCAATCAACCTGATCAATCAATCAAAGATTTATGGCTCTTGGAGGCGGCAATTTGGCATATCTAAAAAAATGAGCAAATCCAAGATCAGCCACCCTTCCTCTCTGCATTTCATTTAGCGGTTTAACAATTTCATGAACTTTATGAGGCGCGCACTTGAACCCGATGACCTGATTTTTTTATTTGTGTTAATTTCTGTCACTACTTATGTTCAGCAAAGCTAAGTGCAATCAAAGTGGATATCGATTATTTTGGGTAGGATATACATAGGGTCCATGCTCAGTGCTAGGTTGTGTGCTTTGCTTCCTGTCCCTTCGAGGCAATGATTTCCTCCTGTTCCGGCATTTCCCGTTCCTCTTTGGTTCCACTACTTCCTCTTCTATGCTTTAATCTGATTCTTCAGAACAGGAGCTGGACTCCACGATCTTGACATGCTTCTTCTTTTTTGGCTTCTTCGTCTGCTTAGCATGCTCACTGTCAGAACTTGGGTCGTCTCTTCTGTCCTTTGACTTCCTCTTTCTTTCAGACTGCTCCGTTTCTGACATATAATCTCTTCTTCCTTTAGCCTTCTTATCCCTGTCAAACCTTTCATCCCTCATACTTGAAGCATATCTCCTTGATTTCATCTTCCTCTTTCTGTCAATATCACCGCTCTCTGAAACTGGATTCAGATTCACTGCTTTCTGGGTCCTTCTTTGACTGTGCTTTTGTTTACGTTTTGTTCCTATCTTTACGGTCTTCACTTTCTGACATGTTGTCGTGTTTCCTACGATGACCCTTGCTTCTTTTTATCAGGCTTGTAATGAGCTTCCTCGCTTTCAGAAAGGTCCATCATATTTACGGTGTTTCCTTCTTGTTTTCAGAGCTTCCTTTCTACCTACCCATCTTGCTCTGCTTCCTCTTATCATGCATTGGTTCTTCAGATGTTTTTTCTGATTCACTGTCAGCTAAATCCATCTTACGTCTTTTTGTTGAAGGATGAATAAAACTGTTGCTTATTGAGTGGTTTGGTGCGGCATACAAGAGTATATAAGAGGGTACAAACCGACTTGGGGTAGGGTTACAAAACTAACTTGGAGTAGAAATCATATACCATAATGACTACTCTAACATCCCCCGGCAGTATCAACGGCAGGCTCGACGACGTTGAGACTGAAACAGATATCTTGAAACGGCTCAGTAGGCAGTGCCTTGGTGAAAATGTCAGCAAACTGAGCCGTAGAGGGAACATGAAGCACCCAAACCTGACCAAGAGCGACCTTTTCACGAACAAAATGAATATCAATCTCAATATGGTTTGTGCGTCGGTGTTGAACTGGATTGTCGGTCATGTAGGCTGCTGATATGTTGTCACAGTAGACAATAGTGGCTTTCACAATAGGCCTGTGAAGCTTAGAGAGTAACTGCCGAATCCAGATTGTATCTGCAACGGCATGTGCCACGACGTGATACGCAGCCTCGGCCGACGAACGTGAGACCGTAACCTATCTTTTCGAGGACCAAGAAATTAAATTGTTACCAAGAAAAACACAAAAACCGGAAGTAGACTTTCGAGTGTCAGGAAAACCAGCCCAGTCTGCATCAGTGTGTGCGGTAAGATAGTTTGGAGATGAATTATTTAGGTGGACACTACTAGGGAAAACCTTATACACAGAAATTTAGCAGTAGCGCGTGGCAAAAACGGGAGCTAGTGCTAAGTAGCAGTAGCGCGCGTGCGAAAACCGCGCTATAGATACAATAGTAGTAGTAGCGCGTGCACATGAAAAAGCGCTAAGACTAATATTCCCATTGCCAAAACGATAGGCTACGCATAGCAGTAGCGGTCTTGAGAGAAGCACGCTACCGCTAGGACATAAGTAGCAGCGCGTTTCGCGCGGAGAGCGCTACTGCTAATGGAAATAAAATGAAATGAAAAAATGGAAAAGTAAATGAGAAAGAAAGAAATAGAAAAAGGAGAAAGGAAAAAATAAAATGTAGAGCAAAATAAATGGAAAAGCGAAAAAAGGAGAAAGGCGTAGCAGTAGCGTTTGTTCGTAAGAGGCGCTATAGCTAACGTAGCTGCAGCGCGTTCCCTAGACCCCTGCTATAGAAACATTAAAGGAAATAAGAAATATGAAGGGAATTACATAGCTATAGCAGTAGCGCGTTTTGTGAAAATCGCTATAGCTAACTTAGCTATAGCGCGTTTCGCGAAAAGCGCTACCGCTAAGTTTGACTTAACCAAAAAACCGTTTCGCCCCGGTCACCGATTCTCCCCCAAATCCCTCGACCCACCCCGCCGCCGTCTGCCCGATTCCCCGTCGCCCCACTTCGCCGCCGTCTCCTGCCGACGTCGACGCCCCCGAAGCCACCAGAGCCGTGCGTCGTCGACACCACCGGAGCCGCCCCCAACGCCACCGGAGCCGTGTGGCCATATCAACGCCACCGGAGCCGCAGTCGACGCCACCGGATCCTCCCTCGCCACAATTGCCTCCCTCGTCGTCACCGGAGACGCCCCTGCCTCCCTCGCTACCACCGGAGCCATCCTCTGTAAGCCCCCACCCCTCCTCTCTCTCTCTCTAAATTAGTTAGGTTAATTTAGTTAGGAAAAGAATTTAGTTAGGTTAATTTAGATAGGAAAAGAATTTAGATAGGGCTTTGACAGAGACGCCCCTGCCTCCCTCGCCGTAGGAAAAAATGTATATGCTTAACTAGGGCAGTAGGGTTAGGGTTGTAGTGTTTAATTACACATGTTAGGAAAGTAAGGTTTAAGTAGATGTTAACTAGGGTGGTAGGATTTAGTTTAGAGAAAAAAATCAATATAAAAATATAAATTTCTATTAGTGTTGCCAGTCTAGTAGGTTCTTAATTTTTAGTGAATTTTTATTAGGACAAAAATTTAGGACAAAATTTGAGTTCTAGGTTCATAATTTGAGTTCTAGGGTTCATCCATCTATATTTGGTTTTTGAATTGAGTTTCGGAGAGCATGAGATTTGTGTAGATTTTCTTGAGAAGTGTCAAACACTAGGAGATGCAAATTTGAAGTGGTCATGATATATGAAAAATCCTCAACTGTGTTTGCTGATTGATCATAATCGACATTGAAGTGGTTCGATTGTGCCCAAGTGGCCTTTTGTTGTTTCCAGGGAATGAAGCTGAGTGGCCTATGTTTTTCCGGAATGTTGATTCATTTCCTTTACGGCAAAATTCAGGTTCTCGATTTGTCCACTTTTTAGCAAAGGTCATGCCGAAATTTTCCATGAATTACAGCATGACTTGTGCTACAAACTAGGACATATCGAGTGCACGGGATTTGCCGCACCGGGAAGGAATCAACGTTCCTGCAAAACAATAGGCCTTTTTTATGTCATTATTCATTTTATTAGGTCTAGAATTAATTGACTAGATTTAATCGTAGGAAACATGGCTAGCAACGATGAAGGACATGGTTCTGGTGATTGCGACGACGTCTACCGGGCAACAGACAAATTTTTTAGCCTTGCCGACACGTAGACCAGTGCTGAGACTGAGACCGGCGCTGAGACTCAGACCGGCATCGAGACCGGTGCTGAGACTGAGACCGGCGCTGCCTCGGGGAGCGGAGCCGGATTAGAACCGAAAGCAAAGAGGCAACGACCTCCTAACAAACTCAGGACTACTAGACTGGTGGTCACGGAGGTGGATGATGACAATTTTGAGCCAAAGGCGCCCGAGGAAGCGCGTCGATGCTACGACAATCAAATAGGCTGCATCGTACGGACAACCGCCACCATCAACGATGAGAAACTACAGAAGATAGAAAATATGAGGAGCTCCCTCCTAAAGAAGTTTCACCAGATATTCTTGTTCCCGGGCCGGAATGAGAAGGATTATGAAGACCCAGATGAGGACCCGACAATGAAGAAGATAAACAAACACGCCATGACCAAGTTTAGCGACGCGTTGGCCGCCTGGAAAAATCGAGTGAAAGCAAAGATCATCGACAAGAAGGAACCCTACTCCGAGATTGTAAAGGATAATCCAACAATCACGGAAGAGCAATTTCAAATATAAGGAGGCTTGCGAGGCCGAAGCTGCCAAAAAAAGTCTCAGTACATGAAGGGGCTTCAAGAGAGGAACATTGGGAGCGACCACCTCGGAAGTCGTGGTTACGGCGGAAAGAGGTCCAAATGGGCCAAGGACGACGTGGAAGCCACGAGTCTGGGAATCCTAGACACCTTGGCGGATTTCACCGTCCCGCAGGAGCATGACGTCCTCAAGGCCCGGCACCGTTGGGACCCAGTGAAGAAGGTTTACGAGACAAAACCGGTCATTACAGAGTTCATGAGACTGCTGGTAATTTTAGTTTCTGATCAATTCGACTGCACACGTTAGTCATATTTGTAAACGATCCTTGTGCCTTTTGCAGAGAGAGTAGCACCGGATTGCGGCCGAAAGTGACTCGCCGTCTGAGGCATTGGCGAGGCCCAAGTGGGACACTCCATTCAACCGGGCGTTGAACATATTGAAACGACAACCGGTGGATACTCGACCGTCGTATGGACGCGTGCATTGTGTCGGAGATGGCGCCACGTGGAAGAAGTACTACCGTGAGACCACGGAGGAGAGAAAGGAAAGACGGAGGTTAAAAGAAGAAAACATCGACAAGAAGGTTGAGATTGCGGTTGAGAAGAAATCATCTCAGACAGTCGCAACAGCGGTAGCTGCCGCAAAACAGGTGGTTGCAGATTTGTCTACTTCCTTGGTGACGGGCATTTTCACTTGGACAAGGCAAAATCCAGAAAAAAATGCAGAGGACTTTCCCCTTGCTGACTTCTTGGGGAGCAGCTCGACTAGCGTTGCACCAGCGCCTGCTCCCGCACCGGCTCCCGCACCGGACGTGCTCGGTGGTGCTTCGTCTTTGGCTGAGCTCGAAGCCCTCACGGTATCTGTCACACCGGCCCCCTTCAATATAAATGTATAATCTCCCGTTTTCGTTGCCTTTCGGATGTCTCATGTCGCAGACTTTTCTTTGCAGACCGACGAAACCCCGTGCACCATATTGTACACCATCGGCGACCAGAAGGTAGACGTGGGGAAGGCGACGATAATGGAGCCGAAGGAACCATTGTTCCACAACCGGCCGATCCCCCCGAATGTCTTCAAGGTTTTCGTGGCCAGTGTCAAACCGGGCCACGAGAATTTGCCTCCTCCAATACTAGTGGGGGATTACGACGACACACCGCCGCGGCTTGGTGATAGTTGCAATGGGTGGGTCCTGTTGTGGCCAAAGAGTGTGCTTCGTCTGGAGGCGGCCGAGAGCACACCCACGAGCACGCAGCCTCAACAAGGTATGAACATCAAAACCCCACCTACCCAATTAGCGTCGGGTGTCGGGTTGGATGATAGCGGACGAGGTAAGGAGGAGGCTCCATTAGTCGCTGATGACGTCGCCATGGATGAGGATGAGGACGACGATGGCGCTGAATAGTATGTCTATACTGGCGCCTCCTCAGGGTTTGAGCGTCATGAGTCGGTGCCTGAATTGCCGTCTCAACGTATTATGGATGACCTTCCGGTAGTAAAGAAGTCTAGGAAGAGAGCGAGGAAAGGCAAAAAAGCTGATTCTATGATCCAGCCGCCTCAGCAGCCTCGGCTTCAGGACCGTATAGATATCCCCGATGCGGATAAATGGCATATCCCCGGTCAACCAATCCTACCTGCAACAGCGCTACGGGTCAGATTCGGCGATCTAAGGAGACTTCATGACGATGTGTTGCGGGTAGAGAAAGGCCTCATCGCCTCGAAAGATCCAGGATACCCACTCTACGTGGTTAACGTTCCGCGTCAAATGTCGTACGTCGAAAGCTTCCCCGCGGATAACTTCTTCCTCCGATTCAATTACATATTCGACATGTTTCACATGAAGAAGCTGGATTTTACGTTTGTCCGCCTTTATGCCTTGCACATGAACTACATCATCGGGGTTGAGCAGATATCTCATATCTGTGTCGCTGACCCGTACTACATGGACGAGGGCTTCTTGGGAGTCTGCGCAAAGCACCGTGAATACGCGAGGGATTACATCGTCAATTTCATGCTCGCCAATAAGGACAAGGAGGCTATTCTCGTGCCTTATCATCCCGTGTAAGTCATCCGCGCTGCTATCCTTCCTTCGATTTCAATCATTCATTTGCACGGTGGAGGCTAATTAATTTGAGGTGTACTTATTTTGCGCAGCGGCGGGCGCGCCGTCCTCATCATCCTCTACCCCGATTCTCCCATGCTCTTTACTTGGACTCGTCGAAGAATATTCACAAAAAGGATTACACCCACATCAAGGATGTTCTCAACAGTGCTATGTTTTACTACCAAGCAAGGGGTGGAGAGGTCAGGGACAAGAAGAGAAGGGGCGGCAGGGCCGCCTTCGGCCATAAGACCGACTTCTGCTGCATCCAGCAACCGAATGATTCTCTTAATGATGGATTCTATGTCCTACACCACATGCTGGAGTACAGATGGGGTCACCAGAACCTTCGCATGTCACCTAGATCCGGTGATACCCATATTCTGCAATGGGCAAAGGACATAGGAGATATCGAGGATCATCGACTTCGAGCTGAGTTCTATAACATCCAGCGCGAACCTGCACAAATCATCATGAAGGAGGTCGTTGGAAAAACAGGGATGTTCTACGGAGAAGGACAAATGTTGCGGGAAGACGTCCGAACATGGACAGCCTCTCAGCGTCTCGACACGAAGCCTTTCACTAAGCTCAAGGACTATCTCCCTGACTTGGATGGATGGAACGACATGTTGGAGTGATTGTCGATATATGACAATGTGTCCCCTTAGTCCATACTTTCTGTATGAGAAAACTTTGAGTTATGCATGGTCAAACTTTATTTGTGATGTAATTAAACCATCCTCCTCCTCGACTAGCGAAAATCACTCTAGTTAGGGCATTTTGGGGTACGATGAACTTTGTTATTTATGCTTATGATATGTTGTTTCTATTTTTGCCAAGTCTGTCTCTTTCTGTTGCTCAACTATATATATTGCATATCATCGACTCATGTGACCATGCAGGTGCATAGATCATAGATGGTGAAGAAGTGCTATGCCAGGAGTATATATACGACAAGTGGCCAGAGTGTCAGGCCCAGGTGTACTGGTTTCCGGTTTCCGAGTGACAGACAGTAGTTAGTTTAGGTTCACGCTAATGCGCGAGAGGGATATGAACTCATGTACTTAAAGTGATAGCTCTTCTCGCGTATATCATTGTTTAGATGGATGACGATGTATTTGCAAGTAATCGAGACTTGTATCGCTATTTTCGAGATGATGACGAGAGACCACTTTGTGTTGGATGATGATTATGATGATGACATGATTTGATGAGACTAATTGTATGTATATGCTATGATTACATTTGTATGTGTATGATATGCTAAAGATTATTGTATAAAGCCTATTCAAATACAAAACAAATACAAAACAAATATGCAGGGAAAAAAACTAATAAAACTAGTAGTAGTGAGGGGGGGAAATTTAGCAGTAGCGCCGCCCTACCAGTAGCGCTTCCCAGTAAACAGCGCCGCAGATAATATCAGCAGTGCCCTTTTCTAAAGAGCGCTACAACTATTCATGTATAGCAGTAGCGTGGGACAACAGGCGCTACTGCTATACGTTAGCTGTAGCGCCTTATTACTAGCGTCGGTCCCCGCGCTACTGAGAGGCCCAAAACCCGCGCTGCTGCTAGGCTTTTCCCTAGTAGTGGGAGACCATGATTGTGAGTTCCTTTTAAATACAGAAGAATGCATTTAACATGATTATAGTGAGGAACCCGTGGATCATGCATATAGAGACATGCTTGTTGAACAACAAAGGAGATTTCAGGACGAGTATTGGTGAGATATTGGAGAGCACTTGTTAGGCTACGATAGAGAGTAGGATCTGAAAAGGGTTCACCGGCAGCCGTAAGTTTAAAACTAGTACCGACAAGAGTGCGAGATGATTGACAATCAAGCATACCAGCACGATTAAGTAGATCAAGAATATACTGGCATTGTGAAAGAAAAAGGCTAGAGGAATCTCGAACAATAGTAATGCCTAAGAAATGATGAAGGAGTCCTAGGCCAGTCATAGAAAATTTAGACCTAAGAAGAGAAACAATATGATCTAAGAACTTTTGAGAGGATGCGGAGAGAATGATATCATCTACATAGAAAAGTAAATAGGCAGTGTCAGAATTTTGATGATACACAAAAAGAGAGGTGTCAGAGAGAGATGGAATGAAGCCTATTGTTTGGATGAAGGAGGAGAAGCGTTGAAACCAAACTCTTGGGGCCTGTTTAAGACCGTAGAGAGATTTCTGAACAAGACAAACATGAGTTGGAAAGGATGGATTTTCAAAACCCAGAGGTTGCTGACAGTAGAAAGATTCTTGAAGGGAACCATGGAGGAAAGCATTTTTAACATCAAGTTGGTGAATAGGCCAGGAAGAGGAGACAACAACACTAAGAACGGTACGAATGGTGCTAGGTTTAACAATAGGAGAAAAGGTTTCGTCGTAATCAATTCCTTGTTGTTGAGAAAAGCCACGACAAACCCACCTGGCTTTATATTGTGAGAGGCTCCCATTGGAGTGAAACTTTTGGCAGTAAATCCATTTGCCAGAAACAATATTTGTATTGGGAGGACGAGGAAAAAGTTGCCATGTGTTGTTTTGAAGTAAAGCATTATATTCTTCTTGCATGGCAGCGGCCCAATTGGGATCAAGTAGAGCAGTTTTGTAATTCTTTGGGAGGGAAGTGAGAGATACGGTGGTGTGAAGGTTTAGGCGGTCTTGAGGTTGATGAAATCCTGATTTGGCCCTAGTACGCATGCGATGATCATTAATCGGGGCTGCTGTAGGAATAGCATGAGGGGGTATGGTGGGTATGGGTCAGTCCGGTGCAGCGGAAGAGTCCGACGAAGGAGCAGGGTTGGGTGGTGAAGTGGGAGTAGGGGCCGGGGGTGTTGGGGAGGGAGCAAGGGTCGAGGGTGTTGGGGACGTCTCGGGTGGGGTGAGGGGAGGATTGGTATCGGCTATGGCGGTGTTAATGGTGTTGGTGGTTGTTGGGGTACGTAGTAATTTCAAAATTTTCCTACGCACACGCAAGATCATGGTGATGCATAGCAATAAGAGGGAAGGGTATCGTCCACGTACCCTCGTAGACTATAAGCGGAAGCATCATGAGAACGTAGTTGATGTAGTCGAACGTCTTCACGATCCGACCGATCCAAGTACCGAACGCACAGCACCTCCGAATTCAGCACACGTTCAGCTCGATGATGTCCCACGAACTCCGATCCGGCAGAGCTTCACGGGAGAGTTCCGTCAGCACGACGGCGTGATGACGGTGATGATGTTACTACCGACGCAGGGCTTCGCCTAAGCACCACTACGATATGATCGAGGTGGATTATGGTGGAGGGGGCACCGCACACGGCTTGGAACAATCAACTTGTGTGTCTTGGGGTGCCCCCTACCCCCGTATATAAAGGAGCAAGGGGGAGGCCGGCCGACCCTCCTAGGGCGCGCCAGGAGGAGGAGTCCTCCTACTCCTACTAGCTTTGTTCAGTATGCCATCCTTCTTATCCACCATAACAACATACGTTGTTCCCTTTGTCATCGGTATGTTATAAACACTAGTAAAGTACACATCAATAACATGTATATCCAATATAGCTTTGTTCAGTATGCCATCCTTCTTATCCGCCAAGTATCTAGTTTTGGGCTTCTTCATGGAAGTGGCAACTTGCTTGCCATTCTTCTTGAAGTTCCCTTTCTTTCCCTTGCCCTTGTACTTGAAACTAGTGGTCTTGTTAACCATCCACACTTGATGCTTTTCTTGATTTGTACCTTCGCCGATTTCAGCATCGCGAAGAGCTTGGGAATTACTTTCGTTATCCCTTGCATATTATAGTTCATCACCGAGTTCTAGTAACTTGGTGATAGTGACTAGAGAACTTTGTCAATTAGTATCTTATCTGGAGGATTATCTCCCAATTGATTCAAGCAATTGTAGTACCCAGACAATCTGAGCACATGCTCACTAGTTGAGCTATTCTCCTCCATCTTGTAGGCAAAGTACTGTCAGAGGTTTCATACCTCTTGACTCGGGCATGAGTCTGAAATACCAATTTCAGCTCTTTGAACATCTCATATGCTCCGTGACATTTCAAAACATTTTTGAAGTCCCGGTTCTAAGCCGTAAAGCATGGTGCACTAAACTATCAAGTAGTCATCATACCGAGCTTTGCCAAATGTTCATAACGTCTGCATCTACTCCTGGAATAGGTCCGTCAGCTAGCGGTGCATCCAGGACATAATTCTTCTGTGTAGCAATGAGGATAAACCTCAAATCACGGACCTAGTCCACATCATTGCTATTATCATCTTTCAACTTATTTTTCTCTAGGAACATATCAAAAAATAAACGGGCATCTACATCGTGAGCTATTGATCTACAACATAGTTATGCAAATACTATAAGGACTAAGTTCCTGACAAATTAAAGTTCAGTTAATCATAGTATTACTTAAGAACTCCCACTTAGATAGACATCCCTCTAGTCATCTTAATGATCACGTGATCCAAATCAACTAAACCATGTCCGATCATCACGTGAGATGGAGTAGTTTTCAATGGTGAACATCACTATGTTGATCATCTACTATATGATTCACGCTCGACCTTTCGGTCTCTAGTGTTCCAAGGCCATATCTGCATATGCTAGGCTCGTCAAGTTTAACCCGAATATTCCGCGTGTGCAAAATTGGCTTGCACCCGTTGTATGTGAACATAGAGCTTATCACACCTGATCATCACGTGGTGTCTCGGCACGACGAACTGTCGCAATAGTGCATGCTTAGGGAGAACACTTACACCTTGAAATTTAGTGAGAGATCATCTTATAATGCTACTGCCGAACTAAGCAAAATAAAATACATAAAGGATAAACATCACATGCAATCAAAATATGTGACATGATATGGCCATCATCATCTTGTGCCTTTGACACTAATAGGAAAAGGCCTACTAGTGGCGCACCAGTTTTGCCTACTAATGGCGCACTACTGGTGCGCCACTAGTACCACGCCACTACTATTTTTTATTAATGGCGCATCACTGGTGCGCCATTAGTATACCAGATACTAATGGCGCACCTGTAGTGCGCCATTAGTATGCCTAGAGGTGCGCCATTACTATCTGACTTAGTGTGCAAAATTTCAATTTTTTTATTTATCTCGGGTCACTATGGCTTAATCTTGGGTCAATATGCTTAATCTCAGGTCAAATCACACTCCGTGGTAAAACTTTCCGAAAGGTCACCCATCCTCACACTACTCCAGCTCAAACACGCTTAACTTCAGAGTTCTATCCAACCCCAGCACCAGCTCACTTCATAGGCACTTTTTGATATATCTAGCATATCAATCCTATTAAACCTTGTTGATGTCTAGGACTTTGTTCATGTTCATGAGTGTGATGAAATTTTGAAAAAATATTTTAAACTTCCGTTCATATTACGTATCATATTTTGAAAAAAAATTCTGAAAAAAAATCAAAACTAATTTTTTCTGTTACTAGTGGCGCACCTAGCATACGGTGCGCCACTAGTAAGTTTGAATTTTTTGCCTCCAGATCTTAAAAGCCCCGTAATTCGGATTTAACTTTTCGAGTAGATGATTTTTCATATAGAAAACTTTTTAATCCGAGTTCGTATGCAAAAATTATGTCCATTTTACAAATTCCAAAGAGATTTTGCAAATAAAGTCGAAATTCATATTTGTAAATTTTCCCAACAACTAGACCACATATCACATGAGAAACTTATTTTCTTTTATTTTTTTGACATTTTCATCATTTTATTTTTTATTTTTTTTAAACTAAAAAGGCGGTCCATGGGGGGGATGGGGGGGTGCATGCGAGGGAATTTTTGGGCCAAGTTAGTAATGGCGCACCGTGGGAGTGGTGCGCCATTACTAGTTGGTGCGCCATTACTAGTTTTCAAAAAATATAAAAAAATTGAAAAAAATTACTAGTGGCGCACCGTGGGTGTGGTTCGCCATTACTAGTTTTGAAAAAAAATAAAAAAAATCTTGTTACTAATGGCGCACTGTGGATGTGGTGCGCCATTAGTATTTGGACACTAATGGCGCACCAACACATGCTGCGCCATTAGTATATAGTAGTGGCGCACCACATGTCTGGTGCGCCATTAGTGTCAATTCCATCTATAGCCCTTTTCCTAGTAGTGTGATCTCCATTAACAAAACATCGTCATGATCTCTACCGTCACCGGCATGACACCATGATCTCTATCAACGTGTCGTCACATGGTCGTCTCACCAACTATTGATTTTGCAACTATTGCTATCGCATAGCGATAAAGTAAAGCAATTATATGGCGCTTGCATCTTATGCAATAAAGAGATAACCATAAGGCTCCTGCCAGTTGCCGATAACTTTAACAAAACATGATCATCTCATACAACAATTTATATCGCATCACGTCTTGACCATATCACATCACAACATGCCCTGCAAAAACAAGTTAGACGTCCTCTAATTTGTTGTTGCAGGTTTTACGTGGCTGCTACGGGCTGAGCAATAACCGTTCTTACCTACGCATCAAAAAACCACAACGCGGTATAGTGATTGCTTTTTGATCTTCAGAAAGAACCCTGTTCATTGAATCCTATTCAACTAAAGTTGGAGAAACTGACACCCACCAGCCACCTGTGTGCGAAGCACGTCGGTAGAACCAGTCTCGCGTAAGCGTACAGGTAATGTCGGTCTGGGCCGCTTCATCCAACAATACCACCGAATCAAGAAACAACTAGTGACGGCAAGCAATATGTATATACTCACACCCACAACTCATTTGTGTTCTACTCGTGCATATAACATCTACGCAAAAACCTGGCTCGGATGCCACTGTTGGGGAACGTAGTAATTTCAAAATTTTCCTACGCACAACGCAAGATCATGGTGATGCATAGCAACGAGAGGGAAGGGTATCATCCATGTACCCTCGTAGACCGTAAGCGAAAGCGTTATGAGAACGTGGTTGATGTAGTCGAACGTCTTCACGATCCGACCGATCCAAGTACCGAACGCACGGCACCTCCGAGTTCAGCACACGTTCAGCTCGATGACGTCCCACGAACTCCTATCCAGCAGAGCTTCACGGGAGAGTTCCATCAGCACGACGGCGTGATGACGGTGATGATGTTGGTACCGACGCAGGACTTCGCCTAAGCACCGGTACGATATGATCGAGGTGGATTATGATGGAGGGGGGCACCGCACACGGCTTGGAACAATCAACTTGTGTGTCTTGGGGTGCCCCCTGCCCCCGTATATAAAGGAGCAAGGGGGAGGCCGGCCGGCCCTCCTAGGGCGCGCCGGGAGGAGGAGTCCTCCTCCTAGTAGGAGTAGGACTCCCCTTTCCTACTCCTACTAGGAGGAGGAAAGGAAGGAGGAGTGGGAGAAGGAAGGAGAGGGAGGAAAGGAAGAAAGGGGGGCCGTCCCCCTAGTCCAATCCAGTTTGGGCTAGGGGAGGGGGGGCGCCCTGCCTCCTCTCTTCCACCACTTTGCCGTGAGGCCCAATAATTCTTCCCCGTATTCCCGTAACTCCCCGGTACCCCGAAAAATACCCGAATCACTTGGAACTTTTCCGATGTCCGAATATAGTCGTCCAATATATCGATCTTTACGTCTCGACCACGACTCCTCGTCATGTCCCCGATCTCATCCGGGACTCCGAACTACCTTCGGTACATCAAACACATAAACTCATAATATCGATCGTCACCAAACGTTAAGCGTGCGGACCCTACGGGTTCGAGAACTATGTAGACATGACCGAGACACGTCTCCGGTCAATAACCAATAGCGGAACCTGGATGCTCATATTGGTTCCTACATATTCTACGAAGATCTTTATCGGTCAAACCGCATAACAACATACGTTATTCCTATTGTCGTCGGTATGTTACTTGCCCGAGATTCGATCATCGGTATCTCAATACCTAGTTCAATCTCGTTACAGGCAAGTCTCTTTACTCGTTCCATAATGCACCTTCCCGTAACTAACTCATTAGTCACATTGCTTGCAAGGCTTGTAGTGATGTGCATTACCGAGAGGGCCCAGAGATACCTCTCCGACAATCGGAGTGACAAATCCTAATCTCGATCCATGCCAACTCAACAAGTACCATCGGACACACCTGTAGAGCACCTTTATAATCACCCAGTTACGTTGTGAAGTTTGGTAGCACACAAAGTGTTCCTCCGGTATTCGGGAGTTGCATAATCTCATAGTCATAGGAACATGTATAAGTCATGAAGAAAGCAATAGCAACAAACTAAATGATCATCATGCTAAGCTAACGGATGGGTCAAGTCAATCACATCATTCTCTAATGATGTGATACTGCTAATCAAATGACAACTCATGTCTATGGTTAGGAAACATAACCATCATTGATTCAACGAGTTAGTCAAGTAGAGGTAAACTAGTGAGACTCTGTTTGTCTATGTATTCATACCTGTACTAAGTTTTCGGTTAATACAATTCTAGCATGAATAATAAACATTTATCATGATATAAGGAAATATAAATAATAAGTTTATTATTGCCTCTAGGGCATATTTCCTTCAGTGGTATGTTGTGTTCATCGGGAGGGGGTGCAGGAAGGGGAGTATATAGTTGGAAAGGACAGGGAGATGGGGTGTTGGCCGAGCTAGGGGTGGTGGATGTTGTAGTAGTGCGTTGCGAGAAAGGAAAAATGTGCTCAGCAAACGTGACATGATGAGAGACATGAACGTGCCCTGTGTGAAGGTCGAGACAGCGATAGCCTTTGTGCTCGTCAGAGAAGCCGAGAAAAGCACATGGGATAGATCATGCTGACAATTTTTTTGCAGAAGTGGCGTAGGCATTTGGAAAACAGAGACAGCCGAAAACACGAACCACAGAGTAGTCGGGGTGGGAAAGAAAGTGGGAATAATAGGGAGTAGTGTGGGGTTTAGTTTTAGAAGGTCGATTATTTAGAAGGAAGGTGGCCATGTGTAGGGCTTCAGCCCAAAACTTGGGAGGCATAGATGACTGAATGAGAAGAGTGTGAACTATATCATTGAGGGTGCGAAGAGAACGGTCGGCTTTACCATTTTGAGGGGAGGTGTAGGGACATGAGAATCTAAGCAGGATGCCATGTTGTAAGAAGAAAGTACTATTTTTAATGTTATCAAACTCGCGACCATTGTCACATTGGATGAAGCGAATTGAGAGGAAGAAGTGGATAGACACATAGCTTGAAAATTAAGAAAGAGAGAATGGACCTCGGATTTGTTGGGTAGAGGAGAAGTCCAGACAAAGTGGGTGAAATCATCTAGTATAACAAGGTAGTATTGAAAACCCGAAACACTTGCACTGGGAGAGGTCCATAAATAACAATGTATTAATTCAAAGGGATAAGTGTTACAAGAGCTAGAGGAACTAAAGGGAAGACACACATGTTTGCCTAATTGACATGACTCGCAAAACACAGAATTATGAAAATCCCTACTACATGGTATGGTAAATTCACTAAGCATAGAAGCTAAGACAGTAGGGTTGGGATGGCCCAAGCGATGATGCCAGAGATCGACGGAGGCCAGTATGGATGTTGGAGGGGCGGCGGCAGGAACTCCACTAAGAGAGTAAAGATCACCGGAGCTATTGAAGCGAGCAATCTCGGCCTTGGTCAGGTAATCCTTCATAGATAAACCAAAAGGGTCAAATTCAGCCGAAACAAGATTGTCGCAAGTAAATTGGCGAACAGAAATAAGATTTTTAATGAGGGCGGGTGCAACTAGAACATCACGAAGTAGAAGAGGTTTAGTGGAAGCACTACTAGGAAAAGGCCTACTAATGGCGCACCAGTTTTGCCTACTAATGGCGCACTACTGGTGCGCAATTAGTATCACGCCACTAGTATTTCTTACTAATGGCGCACCACTGGTGCGCCATTAGTATTTAGTATACTAATGGCGCACCACGCAGTGCACCATTAGTATAGAACACCATGCGCCATTAGTATGCCTTCCAGGGGGCCATATTTAACCATGTGCTTTGGCATACTAATGGCGCACTGTTGTGTGATGCGCCATTAGTATACTTTGGCATACTAATGGTGCACTCTGTAGTGATGCGCCATTAGTATGAATATTAGGTTTTATTCTTTTTTACTTTTCTGATTTTTGCACATGTTACAAAATATATTATTTGACAGAATATAGACAGCAGCACACAGCAACAGCAGATTCATCGAATACAATAGAAGATTAGTCTCCGAATACAATTCATCATATTAGTCTCCGAATTCAAAAGACCGAAGAAAGATAAAACATTACAAGTCTCGAGACCGCGAGTATCGAGTTTGTCTTCACATTACAAGTCGATATCGATCATCTAAACTACCATCACATAGAAGAGAGCTGCGGTCATCACGATGAGCATCATCGCGATGAAAATGGTCTTCATCCGGTTCCTCCAACGCTCCCTCCTCTCTCCCGCTAGATAGCGGGCGTATCTAGATTCCGCCTCCGCCCTAGTGGTGTACCCTTTGTAACTGTTACCGCTGAAACGGTGAACCTGTCTCCGACACTCCTCCCAGTCGTCGTAGACTCCGGGAACCTTACCCTTGTACACGGCATACGACGGCATCTCTATGCACAAGCCAAACAACAGACGATACATACATAAGCAATATATAAGTATGCAACAAAAGGATCGGAAGAGAAAAGCAACACATGATATTAATAGCACGATTCATGGTCCTACTAATAAATAGCATCGATTACATCTAAGTTGAATGACTGTCCAAACCAAAGAGACATACAAGTTCATTAAAGTTTAATTACAACATGAGCCAATCAATGTTTCAGAACTAGACATAGCATCACTACTGTCGACTCAACTCATGGGACCGGAGTGTGGATGAAGCCGCCGTCTGTCATGATGGTCATGAAATCGCGGGCGTTGTCAGCTTGGATTTGTAGCTTTCCGTCTATCTCCCTATAGGACGGTTGATATCTGAGGTAGAACTGCCCCGAGGTATGAAGGACATCTTGATGGATGATGTCCGCAAACTCCGACTGGATGCGAAAGAATTCTTGTCTGATGTCCACGTCCTGGATTGCCGACAAGCTCACGGCCCAATCTTTGAGATTATCTGGTAGCAGAAGGTGATGATGGTCCCTTACGATCGCCCGCATGTGATGGAGGGCGTAGTAGGCATCCTTCTGACCACCAGGCGGCTGCTTGACGCAGGAGAACTTAGTATTGTGGGCAAGCACGTGCTTGCCGTACCTACGAACTGGCCTGGTGAAGGTGCCTCCAGATTTGGCATAGCCGGGGAGAACATCATCAAGAACTTTCTTGATATTTGTGTAGTCCATCTTGGAGTCACGGTTCGGGTCGAAATATGTGGCCATGGAATATTTCGGGCTTAAGAGGATGAGTGTGCAATGTGTGTCACTGCACAAAACACGGAATGTTAGAAAAAAAGAACGATCGAAATCTAAGTAATCGTATGTTACGGGGCGTTTAAGGGATGCCTTACTCTGGAAAGTAAGCCACGAGGAAGTTATCCTTATCTGGGTTTGCCAGAATGACACCTTCGAGGTGTGAACTCGTGACTTGGCGGTCCCCAGCGCTGCCCAAGAGCTTGGCACACATGTAGAAGGGGTCGACTATCACGATGTCCGGGGTCTTATCATTTAGGGTTTGTCGACACCGAGGCATCCTAAAAGCTAAGCTTTTATCATTTAGGGTTTGTCGACGCCGAGGCACCCTAAAAGCCTAAGCGTACATCA
The DNA here is from genome assembly GCF_003073215.2 of Triticum urartu. NCBI lineage: Eukaryota > Viridiplantae > Streptophyta > Magnoliopsida > Poales > Poaceae > Triticum > Triticum urartu. The sequence goes on from NC_053024.1 coordinate 13,179,099, forward strand.
TTTAGGTTCTCATCGACACCGAGGCAGCCTATAGAAGCCAAGTTAAGTTGTCATCATTTAGGGTTTATCGATGCCGAGGCACCCTAGGTTAGGCCTAATCACTTGGGACTAATCACTTGGCTCTATTGCCACCTATCTTGGGTTTATCATCTAGGGTTTATCGATGCTAAGGAGAATTCTAAGTTGGGCCCAATCACTTGGCTCTATTGCCACCTATGGTTTAATGCAGCAAGAATGGCGGGGCAGTTGATCCTACTTAACTAAGTACTAAGATACCCCGGCCCATGCATTAGTCGCAAGTACCCCATATGTCCTATTTTTCGCAAAGTCATGATAAAATTCATGGAAAATTTCAGCATGACCTTTGCTGAAAATAGGACATATGGAGTACCCGAATTTGCCGGAACGGAAGTTAATCGACATTCCGGCAAACTCAAGGGCCTCTCGGGGTACCTGCAAAATCATTATCCCTGCGTAATGAAGTCGCCAATGGGTCAGTTCAGAAGATCACAAGTACAACATCATCACAAGTATAGCAGCAGCAGCAGTGAATACAGGCATAACAACAGTAGCAGCAGGTTTATTCTTCTTCTTCATAAACATTAATTATAGATGCCATAATCAGATCGAAATTTCAAACCACACACTTACTTTCAACTATAAACAAAACTGACTTGCTGTTAATGAACAGTGGCTAAAGATATATAAAGCTCCATTGCAAATGTGCCATGTCAATAAAACAACTCATGGAAGTAAACTACTAGCAGGCTCAAAAGTCAAGTAAACTGAAAATTATGACAGCTTGCAAACACAGGACCATGTCATTATCATGGCAGTCCACTATATATTTTTATGACAAAATACATCATTATCAGGGCACATTAACAGCAAGGTGAGACTAGGCACTGATGCAGCAGACTAAGTAGACTATGAAATATGCAATGTTAGAAGTAAAATGAGTCAATCATCACATCATCCTACTGTGACTACTGAAATAACACAACCATCAACCGGAAAAATCTGGTAACATGAAAACATACTTGCAACAATCAGTGCATGCTTTCAGTTTGGTCACTGAATGTAGTCTGTTTTGTTCAGTAAACACAACTACCCCAAAATAAACAAATACACTACAAGCCTATTATTGACAATTCTTCATATCAAACAACCCCATTATTTGGTTTTGATGGCTTGGACAACGGGAAGTTGCTAAAATATGACTATAAACTAGTAATGTTGTGTCTTGGGTATGTTATACTAAACTGGTAATGGAATAAAGATGCTTAAAACAAAACTTTTGCCTAACTATTTGGTCTAAAAGTGTTTCCTTCTGGTAGCCACTTCACAACTGCACATTACAAACAGTGACCAATACCATATTAAATTCTCACTGTTGACAAGTTGGATTCAATCACCTTCATTTGATCAAAGATGTTCAGCAACACTACAGTTGTCATAACTAAACAAGAAAAAGAACAGAAGCCTCACACTGTCCTCAAATTAGCAAGCATATTGTTAAGACAATTTTTCAAACCAAACAACCTCAAAAAATTTGATCTGGAAAGAACAACGGAGGCTGTTCCGAATGAACACTCAGCTGATAATTTGCAGAGTGAAAGTATTAATGTTCTGTGTTGTGAGGACCAGCTGGAATCAAGAGGAATTTGTTCTGTTAATCCACACTAATTATGCATCAGTCAATAATACTAAACTGTACAAAGAGAAGTAATTAGACTTGTAAGCCGTTGCTAGCGAGTACAAGCATGCAGGAGAGAAATTATAACATGCCGCCATGGCCCTAGGGTTTGCAGGGGAGGGGTGGAGGAGAAGGGAGGAATCACCTGGGGAGGGGATGGAGGGATGGAGGAAGACGCCGGCGTTGAAGCTCCGGCAGCGGCTGGGCGTTGAAGCTCCGGTGACACGCGGCGGGCTCCTCCACTCGCCTGTCTCTGCGTCCCAGCTTGGCCGGGAGGACGTCGAGGGCGCGGGTGCGAGCGGAGGGGGGACGGTGAGGGAGGCGGCGCTCGGCTCGGCGTCGCGTGGCTTGGCTGAGCTGAGTAGAGGCGGTCGTCGTCTCCTCCTCCTCCTCCTGGTCCCCCTCCTCCGGCTCTGGGCGCGGGGGTGGAGTCCGGCGAGGGTCGGGGCAGCGGCGTCGGGGCGGCGTGCGGGTGGATCTGGCGAGGGAGAGGGATGAAGGGGATCTGGCGAGAGGGAGAGGGAGGAATTAGCTAGGGGGGGAAGCTTACTAATGGCGCACCCCGCAGCGGTGCGCCATTAGTATGTTTCTTAGATAGCAATGGCGCACCCGCGGTCGGTGCGCCGTTAGTAATCTTTTTTTATATATAGCAATGGCGCACCAGCCAGAGGTGCGCCATAAGTAATTTATTATTATTATTTTTTGTTGCATCTAATAATTTTTTAGAAATGAATATGAATATGAAATAGTAATAATTTTTAATAAAAATAGTAATAATTTTTTAAAAAATATCATCAAATTTGTTATTTGAAAATATTTATGAATATGAAAAAAATATCATCAAATTTATTATTTGAAAATATCATCAAATTTGTTATTTGAAAATATAATCAAATTTGTTTTTTTGCAATTTTAGTTGCATTCATTTGTGACGGTGGAGTGGGTCGGGGAGGGTGCGGGGGGTCATCGACGGCAATGGAGCGGGGGAGGGGTGCGATGGGTCGGCGGCGGCAGTAGAGCGGGGGAGGGTGCGGGGGGTCGACGGCGGCGGCCAGTGGAGCGGGGGAGAGGGTGCGGGGGGTCGGTGGCGGCGGTGGAGCGGGGAAAGGTGCGGGGGGTCGGCGGCAGCGGACGGTGGAGCGGGGGAGAGGGTGCGGGCGGTGCTCGGCGGCGAGGGGGACCGGATCTGGCGAGGTGGGATAGCGATCGAGATGGAGGGGGTCGAGATCGAGTGTCCATGAAATTTAAAAAATATTCATGAGTTCAAAATTAAAGTGCCCATGAAATACAATCGAGAAATGAAGGCTACGATTTAAGTACAATCGATCTTAGCAAGCTATCTGTTCACAATCTTCTTCCCCTTCTTTTCGTAAATGGAGTTCTTCTGTGGAACGGAGTCCTTTAGGTAGGGTGGTCCTGCTTCTTCTTGTGGTGTATGCTGCTACTTCATCGTCGTCGTCATGTTCGATCTTCGGGTCGCCGTACTTGTCGAAGTCTTGCTCATTGGCTACTCCATCCATTCCGATGATCTTCCTTTTGCCTCTCCTCACGACAACACGACTGGGCTTTGACGGGTCGGTAATGAAGAAGCATTGGTCCACTTGGGAAGCCAGTACCCATGGCTCATTTTTTGCGGTGACGTTTGCGCCCGCGGTCTTGGATTTGGCTTCGGGTATAACCATGGTGGTGAAATACCGGTCTTCTTTTAGGACGCTCTTGGCCCATCTGACACGGAACATCGGGACCTACTCTTCAGCGTAGCTCAGCTCCCAGATCTCCTCGATCCTTCCGTAGTATCTGTCCTTGTCGTTACTGGTGTAGGATTCCATCGTTACCCCAGAGTTCTGAAAACCATCACTCTTCATGTCCTTGTCCTCGGTGTAGAATGTGTAGCCGTTGATATCGTACGCCTCATAGGTCATCAGGTTGTGCTCGGCGCCCTGTGACAAGGCGAATATGAGTTGTTCTTCCGCGGAAGAATCCTCATGTAAAGGGTACGACAGAAGCTTCTGCTTGAGCCAATGCGTGAAACATGAGTTGTGATCTTTGATTATATCTCCGTCCGTCCTCTGTTGGCCTCGGTCATTGTACGTCTTCTCGATAAAGGTTTTGTGCTCTACCACCCAAGGATCGACCACGTCTATGTGTTGTAGTGCGACTAGGTTTGCTCTTTCAAAGTCGGCGAGTCGACCCTCGAAGTCGACATGCATTTCGCGGCGACCCTCACGGTGACCCCATCCAGCGAGCCTACCGAGGTGCCTATTGACGGGCAGACCAACGGGGTTCTCGATGCCTAGATAATTCGTGCAGTAGGAGATGCACTCTTCAGTCAGAAAGCCCCTGGCTATGCTTCCCTCTGGACGTGATATGTTGCGAACGTATCCTTTGATGACACCATTCATCCTTTTGAACGGCATCATGCTGTGCAGGAACGTCGGCCCGAGTTGGATGATATCCTCCACGATATGGACCAGCAGATGCACCATAACATCGAAGAATGCGGGCGGGAAGTACATCTCAAGCTCGCATAGTATCACCACGATCTCTTCCTGTAGCCTTCTGAGTTGCCTCACGCCAACCGACTTCCGAGAGATGACGTCGAAAAAGTTGCATAGGCCAAATAGCGTTTCACGGATGTGCGCGTCCATGATCCCACGGATTGCAACTGGAAGTATCTGCGTCATCAGCACGTGACAGTCGTGAGACTTCATCCCGCTGAACTTCTGCTTCGCTGGGTCTAGGTATCTGCTTATCTTCCCCGCGTAACCGTAAGGAAGTTTTACTCCTACGAGGCAGGTGAAAAACTGCTCGATCTCCTCCTAACTTAGAGTGAAGCACGCTGGAGGGTAGTCATTTCCCGTCTTCTTGGCCTTTTTGCCTTTGCGACGACTTTCTGTGTCCTGCTTCGCCTCATCATCATCATCATCATCATCATTAGCGTGAAGCTCCTGCCTGATGCCCATTGATTTCAAGTCTGCCCTTGCTTTCGGCCCATCTTTGGTCCTCTCTGGCATGTTGAGCAGGGTACCAAGCAGACTCTCGCACACGTTCTTTATGATATGCATGGCATCAAGGCTGTGAGGCACACGGTGGATCTTCCAGTACGGCAAGTTCCAGAAAATAGACCTCGTTTTCCATACCTTCAGCAGCGGCTCTGGCGCCTTTCGCTTCTTTCCCGGCTCTGGCGCCTTTTGCTTCTTTCCCGGCAGTGGGCAATCTTTCCAATTTTTCAATAGCCCGTCTATTTCCTCGCCGCTCCTCGTACGCGGGCGTCTTCGGGGTTCGGTTTCACCATCGAACAGATCCTTGCGTTTCCTCCATAGGTCATCATCGCGAAGCCACCTTCGATGTCCCATGAACACGATTTTCGAAGACCCGGGATCTCTATCTAGCTGGAGATACATTGTGTCATCCATGCACCTGACGCATCCAGAAAATCCGTGGACCACCTGCCCCGCGAGATATCCGTAACCGAGATAGTCGTGCACTGTCGTGAGCAGTGCGGCTCTCATAGGGAAATATTCTATCTCTGCGGCGTCCCACGTATTGGCTGACGTTTTCGACAGCGTGTCTAGCTCCTCTTTCAGCAGCCCCAGATACAGATTGATGTTGTCCCCTGGTTGTTTCGGCCCTTCAATTAGCATACTCATGTGAATGTACTTCCTCTTCATGCACAACCAGGGGGGAAGGTTGTACATCCACACAAACACAGGCCAGGTGCTATGTGTGCTTCTCTGGCTGCCAAACGGATTGACTCCATTGGTGCTCACGCCCAGCACGATGTTCCTTGGATCCTTCCCAAATTCTGGGTGTTCGAAGTTCAACGCTTGCCACTGGCTCCCATCCTTAGGGTGACTCAGCATCTTGTCTTTTTTATTTATCTCCGGGTCATTTGCGTCATCTTCTCGCTTCTTCTCCTCCCTATCCGCGTGCCAACGCAGGAGCTTTGCTACCTTAGGGTCCGTGAAATACCGCTGCAGACGAGGAGTGATCGGAAAGTACCACACCACTTTTCGAGGAGCTTTCTTCCTCTTCTTGTATCGAGTGACGCCGCACACCGGACATATGGTAGACTCTGCGTGCTCGTCCCGATAAATGATGCAATTGTTCATGCGCACATGGTATTTCACGCGCGGTAAATCCAGAGGACACACGACTTTCTTCGCCTCCTCGAAACTGGTCGGGCACTTGTTCCCCTTGGGAAGATGTTCGTGCCAGAATGACATATTCTCGTCGAAGCATGCGTCGGTCATTTTGTGTTTTACCTTCATCTCCAGAGCCATGAGCAATACTTTCAGGCGGGTATCCTCGGGTCTGCATCCTTCATACAATGGAGTAACCGCGTCTATCAACAGTTGATCCAGCTTGGCTTTCTCTCGGGCGGCAGCTCTTGCGTTATCCGTCTGCTTGAGAAGCAGCTCTTGAATATGAGGGTCCTGCACCCAGCCCATCGATGGTCCATCGTCGTCTGCTCCGCCGGCATCTTCATCTTCATGATCATGCCCTTCGTCTGCTCCGGCATCTTCCTCATCATCATGTCCGGCATCTTCTACATGATGACTGTGTACAACATCACTGTCGTGATCATGTCCTGGAGATTCTTCGCCTTCTCGCCCACCCGAGCCGCGGTGGTTGTCTTGCTGCCCTTCCTCATTTCTTGCTGCCATCCATGAAACCACGCAAGAGCAGGTGGTCCGGCACCTGCCCGGAATCTGGGTCCACAATAAGGCTCCTCAGCTTGCATCTTCGACACGGACATCTTATCTCCGTCTCGCTCTTTTGAAGCATCTCGGCCTTCGCGGAGCTCAAAAACCTATTCACGATGCCTTCGGCCATCGTGCGGACCATGGTCGCCTGCGGGGTAGAGCAAAACGATATTTTAGAACTAAGAAAAAATTTGGCATGACTTTCCCTAAAAATAGGACCAAAAAGAATGCATAGTGCCAAAATTCTCGCCGAAACGGAAATGAATCAACATTCCGGCAAAATATTGGCAACTATCGCATTTCAAATACCGGTACCTGCAAACACAAACATATATACAACACCACAAACATATGTAACACCACAAACATACATAGATCTAGCTAGGCCACAAAAAGTGCATGTGCACGTTGTTCGAGCGAGCTAGGAAGAAAAAAAGTAGATCTACAACATGAAGATAGCTTTCCCCTTACTTACCTATCAAAAAAAAGGTAATTTCACCACTTAATTTTGATGAATCTATGGTCCAAATGAGATGAGGAGGAGGAGGTAGCCGACAAGCTTGGAGAAGGAGGTGGAGGGAATGAAGTGGGGAAAGTGAGTGTGTAGGTGTGGCTGTCCAAAATATCTAGCTGGTCCCAGGTTACTAATGGCGCATCACACAGCCATGCGCCATTGGTAACCCAACATACTAATGGCGCACCTCCTGGCCGTGCGCCATTAATAGTTTTGCAAAAAAAAGTAATATATATATATATATATATATATATATATATATAGAGAGAGAGAGAGAGAGAGAGAGGATGGATTTGCTATCCACACTAGCTCGGATGGCTGTTATCAAAACCCTTCGTTTGCTTCAAGATCCACACCTTTGATGGATAAGGTTCTGAATTTATCATTTGTTGAATTTCGCCATGGCTTAGAAGGAAAGTTGAGCCGAGCCTTTATGGTGTCAGGGTCCGGAAAAGGAAACCTAGCGTCTGGCTTTGCAGGTGTACTTGAGGCAAACAGAGCACACACCTTTTTGAACCAGTAGAGTGCCCCAGTAGCTTCTTTGGGCGAGCTGACGAATCGGCTAATTCTATATTTACAAAAGGTTCTAGGTGTGGGGTACTTGTCTGGTAGTGTTAAATTGCTATTTTCGTCTAGCTAGCTGGACACTGTTCGGCACAGTTTGAGAGTGGCAAAAACAATCTGCACCGCGCTGGTCCGAGGTGCGAAGCTCGCCGTTTTTACTGAAGGTAATTTGAATATAGTTCTGCACAGTTTGTAGTAATGACCTGCCGGATGATGAGCTAGATTTTGGAGAGGAAAGAGGCTTTTGGGATGCATCCACAAAGGAGTGCAGAGTTATTGTCGCTCCATTGGGTTTCAAGCGTGTAATTACTAACACCACCGTCCAACTCTTGTTTTGCATATATATTCAGAATCTTGCTCCCTTATGCTCTCGGCGCTCTTTGCAGCGGTCTACGGCCAACAGGTGTGTGTATGTGTTCTTGGGTTTTTGTTTACAAGCGGAAGTTTTATTTGCTGACAAAAATTTAATGGTTGTTTTTCAGTACCTTTATCCGCCCAACAACTTAGTCCCTCAGACTGTGAAGCAAGTTTCCATGTTAATTCCTCGGGCTGAGCACGGCGGGGGACTGTCGATATATGCTGGTTTTGATGTTTTCTCATCCCATCTGACATAAAATTCTTGCAGCCATTTTTTATTTGGATGAGCGGCTTCTCGGTAAGATGTGGAACCCTATGGACTCGGCGGAAGAGATCAACTTCATTCTCGACGATGGCACCGACTCAATGGACTCACGCCGGACAGAACCAGCCGTCAGCCGGGCGTAGTTCTCCCAGGAGCTGCGGAGTGCAATGCAAATGGCCATTGCCTCCTCCAACCCGCACGGGACGATACCCCAGGCGACGGATCCGGACTGGTCGGAGTCAGATCCACTGTCCGCCATGCCGGGAAAGGCCGGAGATCGCCGGACGGGGGCTTGCACTACTAGGAAAAGGGCTAAAGACAGGATTGACACTAATGGCGCACCAGAGTAGTGGTGCGCCACTACTATATACTAATGGCGCACCTGATGGAGATACGCAATTAGTGTGGAAGGCACTAATGGCGCACCAGGCAAACGGTGCACCACTAGTAAAACAATTTTTTTTTCATTTTTTCAAACATACTAATGACGCATCCTAGTAAAGTGCGCCATTAGTAGATAGAACTACTAATGGTGCACCGGCGACAGAGTGCGCCAATAAATTATTATTTTTTTACTTTTTGGCAAAAAAACATTCTAATGGCGCACCGCTGCTGGGTGCGCCATTAGTAAGCTTCCCCCCCACTCCACCTATTCCCCTCCCTCCCTTCCTCCCCACTCGACCTAACCGTACGCCCCCTCCGCCCCAACTGTACGCCGCCGCCGCGCCTGCACGCCCCCTCCGTCCCCTCCGTCCCCTGCCGCCGCCTCTGCTTCCCTGCCTTCTTCTCCACCCCGCCGCCCCGACCCCCGCCGCCCCCGCGCCCCCACTACTGCAGCTCCCCCGCGCCGCCGCTCCCGCGCCCCCACTACTGTAGCTCCCCCGCGCCGCCGCCCCCGCGCCCCGAGCCAGAGGAGGAGGACGAGTAGGAGGAGGAGACGGAGGCGGCCGACGCGGAGCAGGAGGCCGCGGAGGAGACGCTGCTGGACCGCGCGCAGGCCCTCATCTCCCGTGTCGTCGAGCAGGAGGCCAACCCCAACCTGCGTCTCATCCACACCCTCGCCACCATCCACGTCGTCGAGCAGGAGGCCAGGTAGTCTGCCCATCCCCTCCCTCTCCCCCTTCCGCATGCTGGTAGATAGGAGTAGGAATAGCTTACTGCCGAATCGACCAGCGTAATTAGGCACACAAACTTGTGCTTGCTTGTGCTCATCTAGTTCCGCAACTCCTCGCGAGCAACGCCGGGATTTCACCCGTGTAAGCCTGAAAGAAGTCATTCGTCTATGTAGGTGTGCTCTGCTTCCTGTATATTTGTCCACCCAGCAGTTAGCAGTTGCATCTTGCTTCTCGTCCAAACAAGCAAATTAACGGAGCAAACTCGTGTGCGGTCAGCGATCGAGTTTCAGGCCATCCTGTTCCTATAGACACTCTGCACAAGTTCTTGGATCCTGTTCTTATAGACAGTCTTCACAAGTTCTTGGCTTTTGGGTCAATACATTGCTGCTCTAGCGCATTTTATTGGTAGTGCATTTCACTGCATTTTATATCTATAAGCGAGGTCTCAGTTTTGTAGTTATATTGCAACTGGAGTACTAATATTTACAAAGGGAGTAACTGATAAAAAGCTCATGTTTCTGTACTCTGCTTCTAGTGTCACAGTGAACTAGCGGTAAATTGTAGAAAGTTGTAGCAGGCATTGGCTATTGCCCAGCTGGGGTGTTGGCTAAATTCTTCATTGCATCCTGGCCCATCGTAGAGTAATTTTAGGAGTAACTTGAAATGGAGTATAACTTGCCATTCTATAACTTGCTGTGAATTACTCTAGGTCAGTGCCATCCTCTTGTACTCAAGAGTATTTTTGTCACAGTGTCATATAACATCAAACCTACTCCTGCATTTTTCTACTCAGGAGTATAAACTGCATTTTGACAGCGCCATAGATAGTAGGAGTAATAAAAATGCTAAGGTGCCATATAAATATTTGCCTTTTGCTTGGTAGGTGTTTGTGATAATGCTTGCAAGGGGCAAATGTTTAAACAAATATAAATATTTGAATGGCCAGAGATGGGATGTGCAGGCCATCAAGGGGGCACGACACGGCCTGGGATGAGTTGTGCCACTTTGCTTATTATTCTTTCCTGAGATAAATAGTAATAAAAATGTGCTTGCTAGCTGCTGCCACTTGTAGCAACGATTCAAGTTCAGTGTGCTATCATTATCATTAATCATGCCCAGGTTAAAAGACAACAGCAATATGCCCAGGTTAAAAGACAATATCTCTAGTTTTTTGGCAGTAATAATAGCCTTGTCACTACCTAAAGTAGAACAGCCTGGGACTACTCAAGCAGTGCAAGCAAGCAAAATTGCAAGCTACTGCTGCTGCAAGCAAATTCTATTAAAGCTTCCTTGGTTAACATTCTGGTTGTAGTCCTGCTTCTTATTCTTGCTACTGTTGCTGTTATTATTCTGCTGCTGTTGTGTTCTTATCTGCTGCTGCTGGTTTCTTCTTGCTGCTGCTAGTTTCTTCTTGCTGCTGCTGCTGTTAGGATTGATAACTACTAGGAAAAGGCACCATGGTAACTTGTCAGGTATGTTAGCACAAAATGATCAAGTTTACATAATAAGCTTATAGTCTTTTTCTTATTCTTCTTCTTTTCCAAAATTTCCTATAGGTTAGCTTCATTTTACCTAAGTTGGCTCTAATATGCTAACTTAGAGCTTATATGCTTAGTTTCCTATAGGTTAGCTCCAAAATAACTTATGTTAGCACAAAATGATCAAGTTTACATAATAAGCTTATAGTCTTTTTCTTATTCTTCTTCTTTTCCAAAATGACATAGGTTAGCTTCATTTTACCTAAGTTGGCTCTAATATACTAACTTAGAGCTTATATGCTTAGTTTCCTATAGGTTAGCTCCAAAATAATTTATGTTAGCACAAAATGATCAAGTTTACATAATAAGCTTATAGTCTTTTTCTTATTCTCCTTCTTTTCCAAAATGACATAGGTTAGCTTCATTTTACCTAAGTTGGCTCTAATATACTAACTTAGAGCTTATATGCTTAGTTTCCTATAGGTTAGCTCCAAAATAACTTATGTTAGCACAAAATGATCAAGTTTACATAATAAGCTTATAGTCTTCTTCTTATTCTTCTTCTTTTTCAAAATTCTTCTTATTCTTCTTCTAGTGTTCTTCTTCTTCTAGTATTCTTCTAGTCTTCTTCTTTTTCTTCTTCTAACTTCTTGTTTATCATTTTGCAGATTTGATTTAATTTACAGAAGCTTGCATGGATGGAGTGCTTCTTTTCCATTTGTGTTTTTATTTTGTGTCAATGTGAAACTTTTGTGAATTGATGGATAACGGTGGGTCATGCCAAAACCATGAAACAGCCTTTGGTGAAAAGCGCTGCACTACTAGAAGCCAACCCAAACCACGCCATCGATGGAGAACATGTGGTCGTCGATGTCGTTTACCTCCGACCAAACAACCGTCCGTTCGTGTCTCACTGTGTTATTGAGCGCACATGGGCCATGGTGGGTGAGGAGAATCATCTCCGAGCCACCGCACTGGTGATCACCGCGGCATGCGTCGATCCGAGCGCGGTGAAGAAAGCCATCCTCGCCGAGTTCACCGACATTCGGAGAGCAGCCGTTGACGTGTCCATCCACTCCGTGCAATCCTTCCTCGTTCGGTTCACGGACGGAGGGTGGCGCGATCGAGTTGCATCGGTGACGGTGTTACACGACGACTGAGCCACGCCATTCCGCCTCTCGCCTGACATTGACAGCGAGCTCGTGCGGCCACGGTGCCGCATGCGCGTCCTCCTGGAGCACGTCCCATCAGGCGTGGTCGCTTGAGATGGCGAAGAAACTCCTCCCCCATGTGCCGAATCGTCTCCATCGAGCTCGATACGTACATGCGAAGGGGCATGTCATTCTACGTCCTGCAAGCGGAGGTTGATCACCCAGACATCATCCCGCGTGTTGGGCATCTGGACCTCACCGGTGGTTATGCGCTGGATGACGATCTGCGTGACATCAACCTGCTAGCTAGGTTTGTGGAAGTCGAGAAGCTGCACACCAAGTTTACGACAATGGTGTCCTTCGGCACGTGCTCATCCATGTGGACGGCGTGCTGGAATCCCCCCCCCCCCCCCCCCCCCCCCCCCCCCCCCCCCCCCCCCCCCCATCACTATTCACCGTCCGGGGCGACGCACACTGTGCCCCCTCGTGAGTGAGCCCGTGCCGTGTAACACTCCATGGGCGGCAGGATACGTTGACGGCACAAGTATCAGGTATGTCGGTGCGCGTGACTCTAACATGCATATCTCTCTATATCTTCACTTAGATGCGCCCTTAAAACTACAATTGCCGTTCTATTTTCTTTGGTACTACTAAGAGTGCACTCTTCATTTTAAGTAGTGTTGTTCCGAAGCAGATCCACCAACATGCATTTTAGTTTCATGCTACTTCTTTTACTGAAATGATGTATCAATGTGACTACAAAAATCTGACGGCAATTTTTTTTGTAGTGTTGAATGGTTGCCTAGTGAGAGTATTACCTTTGCCGTCTTGTCCATCCCTCCTCCTCCACTAGAACACTTTGTCTGTTTCAGCGCCTTCCACTGGTTTGCTGTCATTTTCCTTGTCCGTGTGATCCGCATCAATCGTCTGAGTGCCGGTCATGTTCTTGCTGCATGGTGTTGGTTCAGTTTGATCCAAACGCAGGTCTCCGGTGGACGCATCTAGTCCAAAATAATCAGATGGAGTAGATTCTCCGAAAAAAATCAGATGGAGCAATGTGAAGAGAAATAACTACTATTGCAAGTAATGGTCTGTAAGAAAAGAATCGCCAAAAAGGTTTCATACAGAAGATTTCAAGCAGCAAAAAGTGATTTAGTAGGCTTACCTTTCAGGTCATCGACGTCATGCGTATGTGCAACACCGCCGTTCTCCCCCATACCCAAACAGACCGCTCGCTCTCCAGGACTCCACGACAATGATCTTGCCGCGATCGTATCTGTTCCTCACACTGTCTCCGATTATAATATTCGTTATAAAAATGGATTTTACAAAGTTCATCACATTAGTACAATTATATCACGTTAGTATATTTATCGGGGTCGTTATCTAAACACTACTTTTTGTATTTTAAAAAGTTCATTATATTAGGGTGGTGCGGCCTCGCCAATCCTAAGTACGAAACGGTATGGGGGAGTGCGTGAATAGCCAAGTGAATCAGCATGACACAGGAAACGTGTTGCCAGGAAATTATAAGAACTAAAAAAATCATCTTGGAACCGTTGTGACCAGGAACCATTCAGGAACAGTTGGAGCCCAAGGCGGGATGGGCCCTGCCTGCCATTGTGCCAGCCTAGTGGTGCGCACTCTCGCATGCAGCGTGGTCCATTTTTCTCTATAAGAGGAAATAAGTATCAAACTACTTATAAAATAAAAATACAAAAGAGGTAAGGGGATGGGACAGATCCCAACATGAGTGGGTGCTCGTGATTGCAGCCGCCACAGCAAAGCTTCATAGGTTTGCTTTTTCCTATATATATAGTGTTATTATTCATCATCCAGGGTGCAGAACAAGTATTTCTTAACCCGAGGTAATCTTACGATCATTTTATAATTAAATTACGTTTAGAATTTAAATAGTTACATTCCTATTGATTCACTACGTAAAATTTAACATAAAAAAATAAAAATATAGATCATAAGACAAGAAAATTTGTAGTTTATCTGTATTTTAGACTATGTTTTTACGTTTGTAATTTTACATAACATAAAATATTTTTTACGGTGATTATATTTTTTTATGGTCTCTTTTTATGTCGGAAATAAGACAAAACTTACGGAACGTAAAATTACGGTGCATTGATGGTAAAATAGAGGGGGGTGAAGAATAACTATTCATCACCCAGGGTGCAGAATAAGTTATTTTTCACCCGAGGTAATCTTACGATCATTTCATAATTAAATTACGTTTGGAATTCAAATAGTTACATTCCTATTGATTCATTACGTAAAATTTGACATAAGAAAATAAAAATATAGGAAGACAAGAAAATTTGCAGTTTATGCGTATTTTAGACTATGTTTTTACGTTTGTAATTTTACATAACATAAAATATTTTTTACGGTGATTATATACTTTCTTACGGTCTCTTTTTGCGTCGGAAATAAGACAAAACTTACGAAACGTAAAATTACGATGCATTGATGGTAAAATAAAGGGGGGTGAAGAATAACTATGCGCATTCTTTCTTAGCCTATACTCCGGCCAATTCGAACCAACCGGCCAGTACGCGCAAAGTAGCCCGACGCGCTAATTAGACCAAAGGGCACGCACGTTGTGGAAAAATTCGACCGTAACGTTTTACGACCAAAACTGCTTCGCCAGCTTCTCCTATACGTGAAAATAGGATAGTAACAGGTTACCATCACCACACGCTGATTAACATTCCAAGCCCAACCGTTAGTTCCTAGCATCAGTAATTGGCCATGTAGGACGTAGAAAACATGTTACCATCACTATTATAGCAATAGTAAATGGCCTTTAGGAAGTGAGTAGTAACAAGTTACCATCTGCGTCCATCTGCATGCGGCCTGTATGATCAAGAGCAATCCATTTTTAGACTAAAATAGCACAAGTAGTAATGCATTACTACATATCAGGTCATTTTCTTTTGCACTACCATCCACTTCATTTTTTTATTGTTGCCAATTTGTGAGCATCTAGTAATTCATTACTACATGTCAGCAAGGTTTTACTACATTTAGCGATCAAATCACCGATATCTCACTTCCTGGTAAAAAAACATTTGTCCATTACTATCTATACTTTCCCTATTACTGACAATGAATAGTGAACGCAGAATCGGGACATAGCGGACCGGCGCATGGTAACAAAATTAAATGCATTACTTTTTCTTACACACTCCATTACCCTCAACAAACTAGCGGTGGAGAGTGGCCTTCTCCGCGCGAATAGCGCGCCTAATTAGGACCGGTCGGAGCGTAGGCTAAGCAGGAATGCGCGCTCGCTTACAATAGCGCAGCCGTGTATATATATATATATATATATATATATATATATATATATATATATATATATATATATATATATATATATATACTAATGGCGCACCGTGGCATAGTGCGTCATTACTAGTTTAAACTAGTAATGACGCATTTTGCATTACTAGTTTAAACTAGTAATGACGCACTTTGCAACGATGCGTCATTAGTAGTTTTGCAAAAAAAAAAATACAGTAGTGGCGCACTTTATGACTGGTGCGCCATTACTAGTTAGAACTACTAATGGCGCACTTTGTCAGGATGCGCCATTAGTATGTTTGGAAAAATGAAAAAAAAATGTTACTTGCGGCGCACCTTGTGCTTGGTGCGCCATTAGTGTCTTCCACATTAATGGCGCATCACCACATGGTGCGCCATTAGTATATAGTAGTGGCGCACCACTTCTCTGATGCGCCATTAGTGTCAATTTCATCTATAGTCCTTTTCCGAGTAGTGAAGAGGGAAGTTGAGCCCCAACACAATATATAGGAATAGATGATCCATCTCCGAGGGTAATGGAAGGAAAAGGAGATTTAGTGCAAGATCATAACCAATTACTAGATGCAGACATATGACTAGAGGCCCTTGAATCAAAGATCCAATGCGTACCTGAGTTTCCTTGCGCAACAAAATTATTCATGGCCTGGAGAAAAGCAGCTTGATCCCAACTCGCGTCGCATGTGAGGGTGGCGTCGGGAGCAGTGCCGGCGGATATGATGGTGAAGGTAGCAGGGCCGACTGGGTAGTAGGCGCCGCCGTCGGTGGAGTAGTGACCATAAGGAGCATACGTCGGGGCGGCGTGAGAGGCATTGGCCGGCTGTGGTGAGGGTGGCATCAGGAGCAGTGCCGGCTGAGGTGTGTAGTAGGCGCCGCCGTCGGTGGTGTAATGACCATAAAGATCATACGTCGGGGTGGCGTGATAGGCATTGACCGGCTATTGGGGGTTGAGAACCCCGGGAGCACCAGTAGGCGGCCGAAGGCTGGGTTGCCAGGCACCTGAGTATGCCGGCGAAGCACGGAGTGGGGACGGAGCGGACCAGGGCATGAGCCACGCCTAAATGAGCCCCGTCCAAGGATCATGAGGAGGCCGCCATGCAGCCGCAGATGGAGCACTGGTGGGTGGTGCAGGACTCGGTGCTGGTGATGTCATAGGCAGAACCGAACGAGTCGACGACGGCTTGTAGATAGGATTTTTGCCATGGTAGTTTGGACTAGGGCGCCAGCCTGGGGGCGGTTGAGCGGATGACGACGCGGACGGCCGGGCGGTAGGAGCCGGCATGAGAGGCGGCGCTGGTGTAGACGGCGGAGGAGGACAAGCCGCAGCATGGAAGAACTTGGGGCGAGAGTCCTTGCGAGCTTGTGTTTCCGCCACGAGTTGGAGTAGGGCACGAACTTCAACGAAGGAAGGAGGAGGCCGTATCATCGGTATGAACGAGGCTTTCTTGTCAAAGTCCTCGCTGAGGCCGACGACGATGATGTTGATTAGCTGTGAGTCGCTGACTGTATCGCCGAGTTAGCGAAGCTCATCACCAATGGTCTTGACGCGCTGGCAGAACAGGTTCACTGGGGTGTCTCCTTGCACCATATTGCGAAGCTCGGTGTGGAGAGCATTTTTCCGAGCGTCGGTGTTGCTTTGGAAGAGTTGACGGAGGGAGTGCCAGATGTTGGCAGCGGTGGCGCCGTTGTGATCGAGCATGTTGAAGATCTCGGTGGTGATGCGGGTGTAGAACCACTGGACGACCACGAGATCGTCTTTCAACCATTGCGGATCGTCGGGGCAGGGAAGACAGTTGGCGGCGACATGCGAGCGCAGGTTGCAGTGGCCGAGGTGGAGATCGAAGAGATGCCTCCAATGGTAATGGTTGTGGGTGGCGAGATCAAGAACTATGGGGATGTAGGGGCTGACGTCGGAGATTGTGTGTCAGCAAGAGACATTGGTGCGGCGAGGATGGGTGTAGGGGAGTTTTGTGGATCTATGGAGAGGGCCGAGAGAGAGGCAGTCGTGGCGTTGGCAGCCTTGGCGATGAGCACGGCCCGACGCTCGAAGTAACCAGGCGGGGGCGACGCCGGCCTCGGCGGAGCCATACCCTAAACCCTAGGACCAGTATTTGATCAGAAGGATGAATAAAACGGTTGTTTATTGATTGATTTGGTGCGGCATACAAAAGTATATAAGAGGGTACAAACCGACTTGGGGTAGGGTTATAAAACTAACTTGGACTAGAAGTCGTATATCATAATGACTACTCTAACATTTGTAAATCTAGGCGATCTATGCGCGTAGAGCTCATTTCCAGATAGATATTCTTCCATGTTTTTCAGGGTAATTAGTTAGTCTGCCAACCAAACCGTGAGTGAAAAAACAGATATACATAACCACAGTCCGTTAAATGACGAAAAACACAAAATTTCATCTAACTCATAGAAAATGTGCAAAACATCAAATGGTATATGCCCACATCCCTGACAGAGATAATAGTAATTATAACTAGACAACCGGTAAACAACAAGCCATGGGACTCATGGAGTATTTGGGATTCGACTACCGCCATCTAATAAATCAAGAGCGTCAAGATATACTGAAGAGCTTCGACTTTGTTACTGCTCTTTGACCGTCAGATCCAGACTACGAACCTGCGACGCTGAAGCTTGGAGGTCCGTTCTAGTTCCACCCGGCGGCATGGTTGCAGAACAGCGGCGGCGAGGGGCGGTGCGGCACGGCGAACCAACCCAATCCAGCAGTTCCTCAAACAAATACCGAGAGGCAGGGGTCTGAAAGATGGATACAATATGTTAAGTGCGGGTGTGGGCTCCACTGTATCTATTGTATGCAAATACACACAACAAAAAATCGTTCGGCCACTGTTGCTACATTGACTATGTGGTACGGGAGTGATTTGTACGCATGAATCGCAGAATGGATCCAACACAACTGCGCTACCCGGTAGAAACCGGTACCGCTAGTTTTTCATTTTGCAGAGATACTTCGCTCTCTCTCCTCGGTGGAGGGCCCCACGTCCCCACCCCTCGTTGAGTGCAATCGAGCATTTTCTAGCATGGGCCTGCATGTCAGAGGCACACTACCGCAAGTGCCCTCAGCGCTTTTCCTATTAGCCATGCATAAACTGGAAGAAGAATCGGAAGAGAGACGTCGGGATTCTCCTCCCTATCACTACTTGGCGGAGCGGAAGGTAGAGGAAAGGCGAATCCACGGGCTTGCCGGTAAAGTACGGAGTGAGAGTTTGCCCAGCCGCGCCTAAGGTCTGAGGAAGAAACTATTGAGATGGGTTTTTTCTTTTTTTGTTTTTTGATCTGCTATTGAGATGGTTCTGCGTCTCCTGAAAGAGTGTATTTTCCTTTCTCCATCTACCTTGCCATGGGACAGCGCTGCACGTCCCATGAGGCGGTGGGAATTTTGGATCGGGGGACGAGGAGAGACGAACGCTTGCGAGACGCCTATGATCTGTCATTTTAGAAAAATGAAAAGAAAATTGGATTGCTATTGTAGAAGAAACAAAAACCTCACCCGTATAAGGCTAGAACTCAGGAGCATCTTCTATATATATATCTATACAGCTTCGGTCGTGTGCGATCGATCTGCTCGAATTAATTAAGCAGGCTGTGGTACTTGTCCGAGTAGTATATATATAGCATACTAGTAGAATGCCCTTGTGTTGCCACGGGCTTCTGAAATAGTTTAATGAAGTTATATAAAATGATTTGACGAAGTTATATAAAGATAATGCATGCAAAATTTTACAGGTAGAGACAATATGACACAGTCATAATTGCATAGTAATTGAAGTTTAATTTGACATCTTTTTTATTTTTTATGAGATATCACCACTTTCATGTTATTATATTGTAAAAAACCCGGTGGTCCCTTTCACCGACGTCGCTTCGGAACCATTGTGAATAGGTTTTTTTGTGCATCTTCAAAATCCATATCTATGTCTCATATATTCTGAAAAACAATAATATAAAATAATGCACCTTTTGCGTTAACATGTGTAGCACCTCTTCTCGTGGTGTTTCGGTCCGGGCTGTCATCGTTACATCAGTGCATATGCCAGTTGATATATTTGAAACATCATTCGAGTCCATCACTGTTTATCTATGATGGACAAAGATGAAACATATAAAATATAATGATATTTTATACTGTATTATATAAACATCTATAATATATAATAAAAACAAAAGTGAGACTAATACATATATTTTCAATTGCATTTTTTTCACCCTACAATCTTATCCGGACCTTTTTTTAGAAATCCTTATGCGGACCTCCCATGACTCCTTTCCTCCTCTCACAGCCAGACCTGGTCAAATGGGCCGGCCCGCAACGGCACAGTCCGGCCTGAGTTAAACAGGCCACCTCTCCCCACCCGATGCTCAGAAAAAAAAACCTCTCCCCACCCACTATCTCCCCCTCCCAGCCACTCACTCTATCCCCCTCCTCTCCCCCGCGATGGCGTTGGCCGATGTCCCTCTCAGTCTCTCCCCCTCCTCTCCCCACCGCGCCGCCCACCACGTGCGTCTCCCAACTACGCCGCCGCCGCTGCCGCCGCCCTCCTGCGCTGCTGCGAAGGAGGCAACCACCGCCGCCCACCTGCGCAGCTCAACAACCGCCGACCCACCTCGCCCACCGTGGCCCACAGCTGGACCACCTCCTCCCCGAGGAGACCAGGAACTCCGCCTCGCCGAGAGTTACGCCATCCTCGAGCCGCGCTTGCTGGGAAGCCGTGGATCGACGGAATCGCTCCCATCTCCTCCCACTCGCGCCTCTCCTGTCTTCCCTGATCCGTTCAAAAGAATTAGGGTGCCCCGCCGGTGTAGTGGTCTGCCGCTCGCCGCCACTGGAGGTCCGCCGCTCGCCACCTCCCTCCCTCTCGATTGCTTGCTATGCAGCCTGGGCGTCGTGGTCCACCGCTCGCCGCCGCTGGACGGCTGGAGGTCGTCGGCACCCAAGTACCGCCCACGCTCTGGCGCTTGCACGCCGCCGGCTCTGCCCCATCCCACCCTCCGCCACCACCTTCCCCACCCCGAGCTCAGATTTATGACGCCCACTGCCTTCCAGTTCGAGCTCCGCCTCGACCTCATCCCTGCTGCCGCCGTCTTCCCTGAACCAAGGAAGCCCTCATCTGATACACTCTCGTCCGCGACGTGCTTCTCCAACCATTGGTACGCGACGATGGTTCGGTCCGGGAGGTGGCTCCTGCAATCCTGGCGTCGCCGCAGCGGTGGTTCCATTCCGGCGGCATCAGGGGAGCACACAACGTCCACGAGCAGCAAGCAGAGCCGGCCAATGATGCAGCAGCGCTGGCCACGAGGAGACGCCTGTCGTGGCGGACGGGGAGACAACAGCCATGGGCGTGGAAGACGGTTTTGGATCCTGTGAGCAGCCGCCGCTGCCGCACAGAAAGTCAACGCCGGCCTTCTGCTGGTCCATGTCCAACAAGTCGCCCACGAGGCGTCAGTGTGGCATTGCTAGCTCCAGCTTCCCCTACAACCGTCTCTGCCGCCGGCACTTGCACGCAATCGTGCTGGTGAGGCTCTTCATGTTTACTTTCTTCTGCTTGTAACATGGCCTATACTCACAAATATTTTGCATCATCTGAACAAATGATGGTAAGTTGATTCATATGTAATGTGACATCCTGATTACAAGTTCTGTTAGATTAGTTTTTCTGTTGGAATAATTGTTCTATTGGAATAATTGTTCTGTTGGAGCAGAACAATGACATCCCTGTTATTCAGTTTTTAGGGGAGGGACGGAATGGGAGTATAAAACATTTGACTACTGTATTGTTTAATACTTATAAACAGGGTGTATATATCATCGAGGTAGTGCAGGGATATCCAACATAATCAGAGACCTTATGGTCGGATCGATCTTCATATATAGTAGAATGTTTTATTTGTTTGCGAGTTAGGTAATTGTTTTTTTAGCTGTGGTGTTTTCCATAGTACTAAATTAGTATTAGTTATTCCTACAAGTGTTAGTTGTTCATAAGCATATAATATAATCTGCTACTGTCAATATTTACCTCTGAAACTCTGGTATTCTACTCCTTTATTTTCCTGATACCTTGTCAGTCAGTATGTACTGAGTATATCCACACTACAGGTTTCTGTAGTTCAAGATCAAAGGCAAGAATCAGCCAAATATGATGATGAGAACAAGGCTAATGATGGAGAACCTTCATCTATCGAAGCTGAGCAGTCTATTGGGAATACTAAGTTTCAATGCGCATCCTAAGTTTCAGTTACCTGAAATCAAGGCCAGTTTCAGTCGATGCCGAAGTAAACTACCACATGTAAGTTTAGGGACACACATTAGTTTCCGGCTAGGGATTTAATGGTTGCCGAACTTTATGCACATATGGCGTAGTAGAGATGCATGCTTCGTTATCCTGCAGTTATCTGAATTTTTTCTGACCTGCACTCTTCTTGCCTTTAGTTCTGTTCTTAACAGAATTATTACTTACTGACAGACGAATACTTGTTTGCCTTCATCATCTGCATTTCAAATGACTCATTATGCATCAGGCTAGCTAGGCGATATGAAATTTTACTTCTTGGCTATAGTCATCGAGCACTGCAATTTGAAATTACAGCCACGAATTTTGGATTAGTCGAAAGGGCATTCTTAATCTGATACAGTCAACCGAGCACTGCAATTTTCAAAACAAGAAGCGGCTGCTACCATATTATTTATGTTTACAATTAACAAACTACATCCTGACATTCCTTCTTATTTTTGTTTGCATTCAGACGTGATGACCTTGAGAAAATCCATGCACTTCAATTGGACAGGAGTTTTCTGCCACGTAATCGATGATGCACTTCACGTGACAGAATTGTAAGATCAGTACTTCTATCTACTCTATTCATCACATCTACACTTCTGTTTATTCATTCTATGAGCTCTCTATTTAAGAGAAACAACAGAGACTACTATTTAAGAATAGTAGCCTTTTCAATTAAATGCTGAAGTATGTGTTTTCTGCATGCACCCACAAGTTATTCAAGAAAAACTAATTAATGCCTTAAACTTAAAAGTATCTCGTGGCCAAAACAAGCAGTTCACTCAAAATTAAAACAGGAACTACTTTTACTGGTAAGTGGTAACTGTGCATCTCCATATTGTGTTGCAAACAAAAGCATAACAGGGTTTAGGAACCACAGTTTTAATTTTGAAAACCTTTACGAGTTTAGCAATAAACCGGCATGGTAGCAAAAAATTTAGAAATACAGGGTAATAAAAAATGTAGTACTTCAATGTGTGGGCAAGCAATAGTATGTTTTTTTATAACAACTATTAGGATGTGATTCGAGTCTGACACGACATTTTCAATGGTAGTCACATTAGTAACGGCTGAAATGTATTCAACTTCTATATGGTGTCGTAGTGTCATTTGAAGAGAGAAGTACTGCTGCTTAAGATAAACAAATATTGACTGAAAAAATGTATCATGTCAAAACTGCCCAACTGAAATATCATGATCTGCACCTAAAGTGTGTTCCCGGTGATGAAGACAACTATATGTTGTTTCCTTAAGGAAAACATGCACACACATTATTGATAGACAAAAATGCCACAATAATTAAATCTGTCTAGTGTATACTAACCGAACTGAAACATATAGACTTAAAACAGGGGGCGGTCGTCTCATGTTATTATCTAACAGGTCATATTGGCTATACTTACATCTCAAGACGTTCAAATCATAGGTGTACTGGATGCCAAAACTGTATAGATGCATACTCTAAATCCTGAGAGTCTGAGCAAAACGTGATAAAATTGAAGATGAAGTGCACTGGCCCGTAGCAACGCCACTGAAGCTAGGCATTCTTAATCTGATAGTGGTCGTGCACGTTTAAATAAAGATTGCAGTCAAATAAAAAACAAAGATAAACATTTGTACAAAAGCGCTCCAGAGCAACAAATTATCTGTAGAATAAGAGTAAATGCTATTGTCATATTCAAAACCCGCCGGTTTCGTAAGTGCGGACTTCAGCCTATAAGGACTTCCTTATAGACGATGTTCTTCATCGAGGTTTGTAAGGACAAGGAAGGTCTTTTTCGCTTCTTTGATTTACCACTTTGCTTCTTGCCATTATCCTTCTCCTTCTTCTCAATGAGGATCTTTATGTTCCTCTTCGCGGTGGCTCGAGACAACGCGACATAGAGTTGACCATGAGAGAACACCGGATTAGGTAGGTACACTCCAACAATCGGAATCGTCTGTCCTTGAGCCTTGTTAATCGTCATAGCAAAGCTAAGCCTTATAGGAAATTGCTTCCTCTTGAACTTGAATGGAAACATGTCGTTGTCAGACGGGCATAGGGGTATTCGAGGAAGGAATACCCTCCTACCTGCGTGTTGTCCGATCATGATTTCTGCGTCGATGGCGTTCCTCTCGAAACCTCAGACCACAAGCCTCGTCCCGTTACACAGACCATTAGCCGGATCAATGTTCCTCAAAAGTATGACAGGGCAGTTGAGCTTCAGTTTGAGTGCATGCGGAGGCAGACCGTTGGGAGTCAACCCATTCAGGAACTCGGGGGCATAGTAGCCATATGGGTCGTCCTCTGCACTGTCAAAGCTATGGTAGATTACTTCTTCTCCTCGAAAACGCTCTACCATGTGTATGTTTATCGTGTCGACGTTGTCGTTTGTGGTGGAGAGGATTGCGCGTGAAGTCATGTAATTCGGATCGGACATGTTGTCATCTAGTCTCGGAAACACATGGTCAATCAGCTTCTCTAGGTCGTCACCCTCGCTTGTAGATGGCACACAAATATCTTTAGGGAGTCGTATGTTTCCTTGATCGTCAACTTCCTCAGTGCCATTGCCTACCCTTAGCAAGTAATCCGCAAACCAGGTGTCATTATGAGCCCTCATGTTGGTGACGAGCTTTAGCTGGCGCATACCCTTCCAGAGATGTGAACTTCGGAGGGTTGCATCGATTATCTGACCCCGGGACCCCCTCCTGACGACCGGAAGCACCTGCCTGAAGTCCCCGCCAAACACAACAGTTTTTCCTTCAAAGGGTCGGTCCCGTCTTCCCATGATGTCGCGCATGCTGTTGTCCAGTGCCTCGACCGCCTGTCGCTTAGTCATGGTGGCCTCGTCCCATAGTATCAATGAGGCCATCCTCAGTAGCTTGGCGGTACCACTCTGCTTCGTGAAGGTGCAGGAGGCGCCATCATCGCAACTCAATGGGATCTTGAACCTCGAGTGGGCAGTCCTGCCTCCAGGCATGATAGAAGCCGCGACGCCTGACGTCGCGGTAGCGATAACGATGTTTCCCTCGCTTCGAACCTTGGCGAGCAGCGCCCTGTATAGGAAGGTCTTCCCTGTACCTCCCGGGCCATCAACAAAGAACACACCCCCATCACCGCCATCAACAGCAGCTAGTATCTCGTCGTATGCAACCCTCTGCTCAAAGTTTAGCGACGATGCCAATTTAGTGTCGTTGATGTCAAAATCGATGTTGGATTCCTCGATCACTTCTCTGGCCTCGCCCTCGGTTGGGTCAAACGCATCGTCAATGCATGGAAGAGCGAAATCAGCTATGTCTTTGCCCATGGACTGCAACATACCCCTAATGTCAAGCAACACCATCTGTTCCACCTCAATCGGGCACGTGTGTGATCGCCGATAGTCATCAGACATAGGCTCGAGGTGCCTATCCCATAAACCACGCACGTCGCCTGGTTCACAGTGCACCAAAATTGTCGCGAAGAGCCTCCTGAGGGAACATGGCATCGCCCATTGCTCTGCCTCAGTAAGACAGTCGTCGAGCGTGTTATCTGCCTCGATGAGTCCCAACCTTTCGGCAGCCTCTCTAAAGCTCCCGCATAGCCTACCGTCCACGGTGAGCAGGTCCTCATAGGATGTCTTGCCAGCAACATGGTTTAGCAGCACACGCAGATAGTATCGCTCCCCCTCGGCAGGATTGGCAGACACAATTCGACCTATCTGATAACGCTCCACCCGCTCTTTCCAATACTTCTTACCCTTCTGCCATATGAACCTTCCAGGAAAATCCTTGTGCAATATATTCCTAGCCCAGGGGTGGTTTTGGTTAGCTTTGAAATACTCTGTCAACATGGATTTGGAAGCATTCTCAGAGGCGACTACGTCGGTCAAGTGAGCTTGCTCATTGAAGGCCACTCTGTGCATATTTGGGAGATGAAGAGGCAACTGTAGGACAGGCGGGTCATTGGCACACAAGGGGAAGCCAAATATCCTCCACATCGCCTCTGGAGGAGTAACCCACCTCGCGTCTACGTATCTTTTGATCTCATCAATGTTACCATCGGCGTCGGGCTGGTCGATGCTGAAAGAAGCCCTATCATGGCCCTTGTATATTTGGCTTGTATATTTGGGAGATGAAGAGGCAACTTGTAAAGGTATTTGACGGCCTTTATGCTGGAGCAAACCTCAACGTTGATGTGGCAATTGAACATCCGCAGAAGGTAAGGGTTATACGGCACAACCCATCTGTTGTCCAACATTTTACCACGGACCTTAGCCTGCCGACCATCATCTCGACGACGATAAACTGGGTATGAGTCCTTGCCCTGTGCCGTGTTTTCATTGAACGGTCGTGGGTATCTGCACTTGCACTCGTTCTGTTGCATGCACACATTTTTGGGGTTGAGAGCACCGCATGGTCCGTGCATCATATGTTTCACCACCAAGGCGTGGAGTTCAGGATACTTCTGCTTGTCTGGGAGCTCGGCAGAAATGAGTCGGTCGTACTGCTCTGGAACGACAAGCTTATAGGTAGAATCCATGATCAACAAAAAGTGTGCATGGGGGAGGCCCCTCTTCTGGAACTCGACTACGTATACATGTGCGACAACAACACCCAGGATATTCTTCTTGAACAAGAGCTCTTTCATAGCCTCTAGCTTGCCATGGAACACACGAGCCACAAGATCAGGTCGATCTTACGCTGTCTGACCAGGAAACAACTCATTCGTTATCTCTTCCCAGTTAGGGTTGCAGGTCATGGTCAAGAAGATGTCAGGCTTCCCGTATGTATGGACAATTGCCATGGCATCCATATGCCTCCGCTTCATGTCGCGGTCGCCACCTGGGTACGTTCCAGGGAGCACTATCCTTACTCCAACAGCGCTTGCCCGGGTCTCCCCGGATGTAATTGCATCAACAACTCCTTTATACAGGTCGGCACGGATCTTTGTCTGGTTCTTCCTGTACCATTTCAACCTACAACTCTCAATCTTGATGTACATGTCCACCCCCCATTGCTGGAGCAATCGTGCTCCACAGAGTATGGGATTGAATATCCCAGGTCGTGTCTGCAGCATGTAACAGTAGTAGTCTCTCATGGAGACGCATAACCTGCTATTCCCCTCTGCACATGGATGAGTAGCGCGGAAGTTAGAATTCATATGAGAACTACACAATACATCAAACGACAGAATACACATAAGGCTTACCTGCATCCTCCTCATCATCATCATCACGTCCACCTCTTGGTCGTTGCACAACCGGCCAAGGGACATTACGTTTAGGTAGTTTCAGGTGCCAACCGAGCTCCCCCCTTGGGTAGAAGAGTGGGTAAGAGAGCGGGTCATACGAGCCAGCCGTCACATGTATACTGTGCCTCTGGTTGTCGTTCCCACAAAGTGTAATCCTACGATCGAACCTCTTCGCTAGGTCAGTGCCCTCCACCCAAATTGCAGCGACCTCAGATGACAGAGGTCTATTATACTTCCGTTGGTCTAGTTCTCTGGTCAGTGTTGAGGTCTATCCTGTCATCCTCGAGGTTGTCCCTGTGCGCACCCAAACTCCTAAATTGCTGAGAGTATGGGTTTTCCCTGAGTATGTGCACCAACTTTCTGACGACATCCTGGTCTAATTGCTCGGTGGCAGCCTTGCGATGGGTTAGGCCTGGGTCGTCATCGTAGAAGTACAACTGTAGATGATCTGGACGGGATGTTGGCCCGAAGGAATGAACGTTGTGGTAGATGGTGCCGTGCGCCCAGAACGTGTACACCCCAGACTTCATGTTTGTGTATGTTTCATCGAGGCTGACGCCGAGGGTTGTGAAGGAGAAGTGTCCGTTGAAGAACCGTATGTTCTCCCGAAAATGCCTAGCATCCGCATCAATGCTAGACCAAAGCCTCATGAGCTCCGGGATGGGCTCCGGTTGCTTCAGCTCGATCTGCCCACTGCGACAGCAGAATCCCGGGGCCTCACTGACAAACTTCTTGGCCTTGCAGTGGTCGCAGTTTGCGGCGTGCTTCAGGATGTGTGTATTAGCTGGTAGGTTTGAGTACACATAGTCAAATGGATCATGGTCGACATAGTTTTTGTGTCTTGAGTCTTCCAATTCGTCGTGCTCCAAGTCATCAGCATCTGAGCCTGCAAACAATGTTTCCAATTAGTGCGATACCCCCAACATGTGGATCACGCTCAAGCGATTGTACATACCTTCACCAGCAAACAGGTAATATTCATCGTCAAAGAGGTCGTCAGGATTGACATCATCATTCATGAGACCATTGAGGTAAGCGTCCATGTCGTCTGCCCAGGTGCCAAACAACACAAATGAGGGTTCAGTCTCAAGGGACGCAAGGAGAGTAAGGATATGGGTGTTACCTTCACTTCTGATCGTGTAATCCGGCGTGCTAGATGATGTTGAGGCA
Source organism: Triticum urartu (assembly GCF_003073215.2). Classification (NCBI taxonomy): domain Eukaryota; kingdom Viridiplantae; phylum Streptophyta; class Magnoliopsida; order Poales; family Poaceae; genus Triticum; species Triticum urartu. The sequence continues at coordinate 13,206,977 of NC_053024.1, forward strand.
CTGTGTGCTTCAACTACGGTAGGTTGTCCCGTTGAGCTCATTTTTGGTATGGAGATGGACCTGACGGTTGGGGTATTAACCCTACCTGCAAATCTTTCATTACGACGATCTAGCAGAGCATTCCTCTCACCACGTGGCACCTGCGTACATGTTTTTCGCTTGCCAATTTTCTCCTGACGCTTCATCGCCGCCATACTTCCCTTGCAAGCTCGCTCTCTTGTCCTACGCCGAGCTCTAGACTCATGACTCTGCTTGTCAACTCCATTATCCGCAATTGTTACCGGATCAATGGTTTGCTGGTCGGCACTTTGTAGGTGCTCATTGATTTCGATGAGGTCGCCATCTACAGCACCATCACCTAAGGTTCTGCTTAGGTATGCACCTACAACATTATCGAATTTGGTATAAATAACCGATGAATGATTACAAAATGAAAGATGATTGTTGATGGGATAACTACCATCGGTTTCGGTGTTGCGAATGTATGTGGGGGCCGACTTGACAGTTGTAGCACGATCTATATGTTCACAGCCGGATTGTTGCGTGATGGTTGGAAGTGTGAGGGTTGGACAATTGGTGTGAGTGTTGAAAGAGGGAGAGCTGGACAATGCGCTAGTTAGATCTGGACGTGGCATTGCGATCGATTCAGCACACGGGGTGTTTTTCCTTCTAGCATAGTCTGCCTTTCTCTTTGCACTTGACTCCCCCTGCTCATCAGGGGTCCTGCTGTTTCGTTGTTCCTTTCGTCGCTCACGCTGCACTTGATTATTGTTTTGGAGGTTGATCGTACCCTCTTCCTTTTTCTTCCGATAAGATGCCCGTCTCTGTGCGTTTCTCCGATCCCTTTGTTCGTCTGCCATATTACTACTGCGGTCTCTTGCATGTTGCCTCCTAGCCAACTCTTTTTCATGATTGAATTCAGCAATGGCTGATGCGGACCCATCTTCTGGAGCATCATCATGTGATAAGGATGTATAGTTCAAGCTCGATGGGTACAATAAATGAATCTATATTATGATTGTTATGTTTAAAACATTAAACACCCGTACCTGGCATCGAACCGGAAGGCTGATCAATATTAGTGATATCACCAAGAGGGGGTCGGGATGTATAGTTCCGGTTTGATGGGTTGGCTGGTTCAACAATAAAGTTAAAACATAATCATCTCATCAATGCTCAACAATCATGAAGATCCCGAACTAAGCCAACACGTCTACTCTTTTCTTCAGCCATTTTTTGTTCCATATACTTCGTTTGTAAATGCCCTAATATTTCTTGTCTAGCCAGCATGTATCTCGTATTACAGTGAGTTAATTCAAAGCTAAAAGTGCGTATTCTAATATTTGATTCCCAAATTTGGTTTGTCACCGCCGTAAGCTCATAACTTTAAACACCCGTACCTGGCATTGAACCGGAAGGCTGATCAATATTAGTGATATCACCAAGAGGGGGTCGGGAAACAGTCTGCTTTTCATTTTGGAGCTTGACCTGTTCATCCTTTTTCTTTCGATAAGTTGCTCGCCGTCGTGCGTTTCTCTGCTCCCTTTTATCGTCTGTTATGCTATAACTCACTTGGTCATTCACAACAACACATGTTGTCTGGGAATGAGTTGGGTATACATCACATGTTGGGGTAGACGATGTCACAAGCTCTGAACTACCACAACCAAGGGCATTAAGACACACATCATTGTGGGCAGATTCTCTGGCTGCAGGAACAAAAGAAAATATGTCGGTTAGGCTAATACATGAACATGCATCCCTTTAAGCACAAATCTGGCCATATGAAAGGCATATCGGCTCACACCACTTGAGCCTTCTGTGTGACCTGCGGCATAAAGTGATGCAAGAGTACTCCGGTTCAGGAACGAAGGCACATTATTGTCTGCACGATGCATAAACAACAAATCTAGATGAGAATTAGTCAACATGTACATTCATAGAGATGTAAGACAATTTTCCATGATGCACGTGTCGGATCATACCAAATGAACTTCCTGCAAGGCCGCAGGCAAAAATATCGGTGAGAGTACTCGGACCAGGGAACGAAGCAACATCAGGGCTACAGAAGGAGATTGATGGGTTGTCTACATAACACAACCAGTACAGAATGAGGCAGTTTCGTACTAACCGAATAGGGTAGATAGTGTGTTTAAATATGGAACCCACGTACGTAAACTCGCATGCCCAGGCTGATCAACAATTGTTATCTCACAAAGAGGGTGTTTGGTTAGGTT